>NW_005187630.1:510161-513816 GCF_000239375.1 Pundamilia nyererei | reverse complement strand
AGCAAGCTAGAAGACTGGCAAAGTTATGGAAGAAACACATTAACAAGAGAATTCTGAGTAAAACCAAAGTTACTTTCCCTAGTAACTAGTTACTTTGAAAGTAACAAGTAACTTGAAGTAACGGAGTTACTTTTGATAGAAGTAACTAGTAATGTAACTAAGTTACTCATTTAAAGTAACTTACCCAACACTGCATATAACAGTTCCTTTGTTTTGAAGAACGTACACTGAACTACACCTACATTCTGCTTCAGACATTTATCAACCACAAGACGAGACCACATCATTCTGCTTTCAGTCATCCTAAACCCACGCTCATTTATCTGTGACTTATTGATTTATATTGCACAGACAGTAAGAACGGCATGCATGCAACATCATTTCAATGCACGTTTGACTACTGTTTGTCCTTGTGTTATTCCTAAAATCTTAACTTTCTTATTAAAAAATATCCAGTCTGAACTCAGAGCTTGATTGATCCTGGGTGCCACATCACTTAAGTTTAAGTGGTTTCTTGTGTGCAGTACCACAGCTTTGGACACAGCTTATAATTTTTACATGTTTTCAGCTGTTCTTAAAGGTGCATGTAATAAGAAAACAACATAAAAAAAAAACCTCTGCCACTAGCATTTTAGTTGAAATTCCTACTCTAATTATTTAATTATTCTTTAATTATTTTTGAATTACCGGCTTAAGCTTATCATTTCTAATTAGTTAATGTTTTTATGTATTTACCTTAAAGGAAACCGCAGTCGCTGTGTCGCGCTATCCTTAGCACAGGGATAGGGTAAAATGGAGGCAGATGATCGTATATGGTGACCCTTAAACGGAGCAGCCAAAAGAAGAGTTCTGTTAATAAAGAGATCCACCATACCACTCCTGAGGGCTGAAAATGCCCAGCTGATGATATTTAATGATATTTGAGAAACACTGAGGTTTTGTTTCCGTTTCAATGCACACTTCGAAAAGTCTGCATGAAAATACCAATTACAATTATTTATTTCCATAACATCCAATATAACACTTTCATTTTAAGACATGAATCAGTTGAAAGTGCTCCAAACTTACTATTACATGTGTGTTTCACGTTCACACATCTTTCCTGAAATAAAAAGCATCCCCTGAAAACATCCATCTCCGTTCTCAGGCTGATATGAATTTGAAATCAAATAAGTTATTGTGAGCTTAACAAATGCAGCAGTCTTGTGACTGAAAGGTCTTTAATCATAACATACTTCCAGGCAGAGGAAACATGACCAAATGTGCAGCTTTGATCCGGACTGGGAGGTGTAAACAGATCTCACCAATTAAACTGGAACAGTAGTAACTGAACTGCTCTGAACCACACTGTATGGTGTTTAGACATCAAGTTTACACGCAGTGTTCACAGGTTTTAATTTAACTAATTAACTTTATAAAAGATTAAACTTTACACTAAACTAATATCATAAAGAATGCCAGGAAGAGACATTTCCATGGCTGGATGACTCACAGCATGAACACACGAGGACTTATTAAATATTTATGAACTATTCACTAGAAGAAAACAATCTGTCTGGAACTTTATCCTCAGTGCCCATATTTCCGACAGCTCCTGAAAGCAGCAGCAGGCTGACTGGCTCTGTGAAGATGGCGGACTGCATACGTGTTCCTCTGCTCCTGCTCTTGATGTGCATCTTTTTGTTTGTACATCCGATTCAAGCTCAAAACAAAGCTATTTCCAAACTTATTGCCGGTGTCGATAAAATGCAGAACCCAGTTGGAGGTCCGGGGCCCGCGGCGGGGAACCCTGGAGTCGATGAGAGGAACCAAGGCGCCGGGGCCTCGCTGTCTCGGAGGCGCTCTACCGGCTGGAAGTTGGCTGAGGAGGCGGTGTGCAGAGACGACCTGACCCGGCTTTGCCCCAAACACTCCTGGAACAATAACCTGGCGGTGTTGGAGTGTCTCCAGGACAGGAAAGAGGTATATTCGCGGGAATGGTAGCTTTAATCCCGGAGAAAGAGGCAGGGTGTGCCTGCAGAACGAGCTAAAGCTAGCTGCTAGCAACCAGACAACGTCACGCCAAACGCCAGGCAAAATTACAGCAATTTATGATTTTTTGTATCGTTTTTAATGTAACACCCAGTGCATGAGAGGACTCAAAACATTTTCATAGTCGTTGAAGTTTAGTTTTCAATTCGGCGTGCTACAGTGCCAGGAATGCAAGGAACTGTGTCTCAGCTGAATGCTTCAAATTGGAAAAGTGAGACGTGGATAAGAAAAAAAGAAACTGGTTACCATTTAAATAAAAGTTGGACTATTAACAGGCCGAATTTGTCTGAATATATTACCGACTCAGATTAACTATAAACTTGGATCAGAGTACCTATAGGGATTTAATATTGGGCTAAAACTGGTGGATTGTTGGTGCTCTACGGAGTAGTTAAAACACCACGTATGTTTCGGATTAGCTAGCGGTTAAATGTCAAATTATGAAAGAAAAATGCTCCTTTGCTGGTATAACAGTCCGCAGAAACCCAGCGGCACTCTGGCGTGGACAGATGGGTAACCGAGTAACTTTTTAAACCGAGTGACTTTACATTAAAGCTGTTAACTGTTCGGCAGCAGTTGTCGCTAGCTCTGGTAGCCTTGGCGAGATGCTAACCCAGATAACGTTACCAAACCTGCTGCTGGGTGATTTTAAGCTTTTTTTACTTTTAATTTCAGACCCCGATGGTGATTGATAGGGGTGTTGTCCACCTAGTGTGCGGTTGTTATGTGTTAAAGATTGATGTGAGACAGACTGAAGTGTTAGGACTTATTTTGTCTGATGGTTTCCCCCTGGGGAAGGCTGTTGGTGGCCTCTGTGCAGCCCCGTTATTCTCTGTGGTTTTGGGGGTTGTGAGTGTTGACTTGGCGCTGTTAAAGGTACCTTTTGTAATTACCCCCTGGAAATGTGATTTCAGCTTTGACCACAAGAGGCAGCGTTTTATGTTGGGATGTTCTTAGATGTGCACCAATCTAAGAATAAACTTTTTTTGTTTTTTGTTGTTTTTTTTACAGTAAAAGTCATTTAAATCTAACCTTGTACTCTTGCAGTAGCAGAGGAAGCTTGTGCTGAAAAGGAACCCAAAAATGCTTTACAGTACAGTGAGATATTAAATTGTGATGTTATCTTTAGTTCTAATAGAAATAAAAGTATATGTATTTTTATATATGTGTATCAATATGAAGATAACAAAACGGTTAATAAAACTCTGTAAGAAAGGTTTTCTTTTAGATTATCACAGTGGCTGGAATTATGTACATCTGATGACTTTAATGACTGGCCTGGTTAAACAGGGAAGGTACCTGGTTTGACTAGCTGCATTGATGTCTAATCAGAGCAACACATGACATTATGGATAGACGGTAGGATGATAGTTTTAGTAAAATTAGGATAAATAATAAATCTCCTCATCTTTGGTCTTTGAGAAAATGTGGGCATCTTACCACAGCTGTTTATGTCCTGCAAATAAATCCCTCTTTCATTCTCAGGAAGCTGTATGCCTTTATAAAACAATATGTAGAAAACAAGTAATGAGCTTTTAACTTTATAATGCATTTTCACTTTCCAGGCAGTTGTTGGCTCTGGTTGTACATAATTTAAAGCATTTTACAAAAGGGGCATAAGAAC
>NW_005187630.1:505517-508028 GCF_000239375.1 Pundamilia nyererei | reverse complement strand
TATGAAAAAATCTCATATCGCCCAGCTCTAGTAAATGGTAAATAGCACAGCTCTCAGGTCTCTTTTCAGCTCAGTGTGAGAGCCTCTCACTGTCCTTGTTTCCTTTCCTTGTATCCTCATGCATCGATCAGTGCATGAGCACATTCAGCATCTAATACTGAAAAGCGTGTTTGTGTGTGTTTGTCTTTTGGATAATGCCAAGCAAAGACCACAGTCCAAGCATCACTATTTCTTTATGTTACCACCCACATTTTGATTTCTGAAGGACATTAATGCAGAAACATTTACCTCACAAATATCACTTTTTTATCATTGCTGTCACAAATCCCTCCCCCAAATAATTAGATAATAAAAAAGTATAAAAATAACAACAACATAGAATTGATTTGAATCGACTGGTCTGTTGTCGTGATGCTCAGTCGATTCTTTTGAGCTGGGATCAGATTGATGTCAGATATAAATAAATGTTGGATCGGTTAAATATTCAGTCAGGGGGAGATTTCAGGCCGGAGGAGGTAAGAGGTGGAGAAGGCTGAACTGTGGATGAAGGAGAGTGGCCGTAGGGCTGATGCAATTGGAGGCAGAGGTCGGACGGCTCGACAAACATGAAATGTGTTGGAGCTGTGTGGTCAGTTTGAAAATGTAGGTGCTGTCCTGTTCAGTCTGTTCGTCCTTCTTTATTTTAGTGCAGCTGAAGCGACATCCTAATTAAACTTTCCCTAATACTCAACTTCTGTAATAATGAAGTTATTTACAGTTGGGTCTGTAATTTTGGGCACATTTGACACATTTTTTGTAAAGCAAGCAATCAAAATGTGATTATATTGTGATTATATATTATATTGAATGTTTTACAGTCTCTAATGAGTCTGAATCATTTATAAAACTCATAAAACCTCTAAAATTGCCTCTTAAATGTTCATTATTTTTAGAAATCTTACTGGTTATCATAAAAATTATATGCACATTAAAAATATCTTTAATAAATGAGATCTTTAGCTTTGCTGCCAGTGGTGCAGCAGATGGTTTAAACGTAATCCGGTTGATGTAGTTGAACTTGTGGTGGCTTCAGATTGATTTGGGAGACTGTTAGCACTGAGTCACGTTCATGGTCGCTTTTATTCATCTTCATCCAGATGTGTTCCAGAGAGAGTTGTTTTAAGGAATGTGTACTTCAGCTGCTTTGTTTAAGCTCATTCGACAGCTCCTTATGAGAGACCTGTTGGTGTGGCAGCTTCTGGCTGCTCGCTCTCTCAGTTAAGCTCATTAGCTGTTTGTCTTCAGCAGATCTGCAGCAGACAGAGGCCTCTCTCTGTACGCCACAACAGCAGCTTAGAGCAGCTAAGACGGGTCCTCTCGCTGTGCCCATTATCTGCTTACTCACAATCACAAGACTGCGCCCTCTCGGCTGGTAAAAGTCATCCTGAAATCCTTTGTTTGTAGCCTGTTTATGAAAAATGTAGGGCAGTGAGCTGCTTATAGGTAGATTTTTAAGTGGACAGGATTTGGGAGATGGTAAAAAATGAATTTATGAAGGTGTTTTAATATTGAGTGTCAGTACAGCTGGCCTGCATTCACCCAGAAGGCTGCGGTATTGTTGTCTTCTTGTTACTCATGTTCATCTACTGTTAAGGCCATTTACATGTAAAAATGTTCCAGTTCTAGCTCCTCTAAAGGGCTGCTTTTCACTGCAAATAATCTCTTTTGGGGTTTTAGACCCTGGGCACGAATTACCCCATCACCAGGTTAGTAATTGTTTGTGGTCATTTTTCAAGAAAAAAATGTGAAAAATTCAGAGTTGAACCTTTTACTCCTGTTTATCTTTTGGCTTTTGACTCTTTTCTGACAGAACAAAATGTCAGATTGCTCCTCGTTTCGAAATAATAAAAGTTATGGATAGCACTTTCTTAACGTTTTCAGACAGAAATTTAAAAGTATGTTAAGAAATACCAGAAATTTTAAAACGTGTTTATAAATAAGTAAAAAGAGAAGAGATGAGAACGACACGAGAAGTGAGGAAGGAATGAAAACGAGCCCTCGCTGTTCTAAATGGCGGCAGGTTGATGATATTTTCTGTCTCGGCGCCATCTGCAGCGATTTCCGGAGGATTTTATTTAATTTGCATCAAGACCTTTCCATTCCTTTTTAATGTCACTGAGAACAGTGTTTAAGGTCATGACTTAAATTAATGTGATAGATGAAACAGTTTGTGTTTGTAGCGGGTGGAAAAAGACAAACTCGCACAGTCAGAGGATTAGACGCTTGTTTGATCTCAGCTGAAGTCTTTTGTTTTGTTTGCTCTGACTTCCTGTGAATGTTAATACCCATCTTTGCTTGGAATAATTTCTTTGTGCATCTGGACCAGCTGATTGGTTCTTCACTTCTTCTGTTTTGGAGTGGGTGGGGGTTGTTTTTGTCAAATTAATGCTCAGAACTCAATCTGTGGGCTAAGACAGTTTATGGAGGTTTACTTGTGTAGAAAATGTTATTTTTAGGCCTAAATTTCCCCAC
>NW_005187630.1:502902-504548 GCF_000239375.1 Pundamilia nyererei | reverse complement strand
GGAGCTGTGTTTACAACTGGAGTGCTGTGTTTGATGAGTTGGCAAAGATCAGAAGCTCCACAGAATCCAATCAGTGCATTTTTGAATTTATTAATTAAAAAACTAAAATTATTGTCAGGATTAGATGTTATTAGCAGTGATGCAAACACTGTACTACAGAGCTGTCCACTTTCCTATCCTCACATCAGAGAGCAGTTTTTGTTTCTTTCCATAAAATCTAATTTATAGAACTGTAACAATATTTCCCCCTTTAATAATCTTTGAACCATTCATCTTCCATACTGACATATCATTTAAACAACGGTAAAACACTTGTGTCTTTAACCCGGCTGTGGTGGCACAACACAAGTAAATAAAGCAAATAAAGCAGTGATACCTCAGCATCTCTGAAACTGAATTACCGCCTCTGTGCAGCTACTTTAATCTGATCTTTGATTATCCTAAACAAAGCGTGCAGGTATTTACTTTGTGTGAACACTACGTTATAAATACTGAGAAGGTACTCAATTGGCAGATAAAACAACGTCGTCAGCTTGACATCAAAGTTAGAGCCAGTGCTCCTCCATATTAAAGCTGGGGTCTGACTCGGGTATCTCCCAGGTGTATTTCTGGCATATTCTACTGAGAGGAGGCTCCAGGGTGGATCCAGGGCATGCTGGTTGGATTACATCTCTTGCCTGGTTTGGGAACACCTTGTCCTCCACCTAGAATAGCTGGAGATAAATAGCTGAGGTAGCTGTGGGTGTGTCTGCATGGACCTGGATATGCAGCCGAAGATGAAAATGTCGATTTAATATCAATAAGTAGAAAAATGCTGAATATTGGCCCCAATAATTGGCCTAACAGTACCACTAGCTTTATCTGATTTAGATATCCATTTACTTCCAGGGTTTTCTAATGCAACACAAATAAAAAGCAGACTAATGGAATAAAGTTCACCGATGTTCTTGGAGCTGGTCTGTAATTGGACCTGTCGGATAAATAAAGCAGCGATACCTCAGCATCTCTGAAACTGAATTACCGCCTCTGTGCAGTGACTTTAATGTGATCTTTGATTATCCCAAACAAAGCGGGCAGGTTTTACTTTGTGTGGATATTTTGTTCCTCAGCCAAGAAGGAGGAAAAAGGTTGCTAAGAAACATCATCCGGTGTTTCTGCGACGCTACTTTCAGGTTCAGCGTTGACATTTGTCTAAAAATGATATTTCCTACTGTTGTGTTCACACCAACAGTGATAATATCTTTATGAACGCACGCGTGCATGTGTAGGCAGCGAGCACTCTGCTTGTTATCAGAAGCTTTGCGGTTTCCTACTGTTGACTGCATTAGGATGTCATATTTAAGTAGACGTGATGAATGTTGGTGTTTATGAGGGAGCACGTCTCTGCCACATGCTTTATGACAAATATAATGGAGCGACGGGGCTGCGCAGTTTATTTAAAATCAAAATTTAAAGAAAAGGATGACGTAAAGCTCCGGGTCCTGACAACATTCCTGGTCGTGTACTGAGAGACTGTGCAGTGGAACTCACTGATGTCTTCACAGACATCTTCAACATATCACTCATCCAGGCTGTCGTCCCCACATGTTTTAAAGCCACCACAATCATTCCGGTTCCAAAAAAGTCATCTCCCTCCTGCTTTAATG
>NW_005187630.1:499110-500910 GCF_000239375.1 Pundamilia nyererei | reverse complement strand
GTGCTTTAATATTGTTGAGGTCCAGGCTCTGGGAAGGCCAATCCATGACTGTTCCACTTTGCAATTTTATCCAGGTATACTCCATTGACAGTGTGTTTGGGATCATTGTGATGTTTAAAAATGTAGCTGTGACCAATCGCAAGCGTTCCTGATGGTATTGCTTAGAGTCTGCATCGTGTTTTATAGATAGCTGTAAACCGGGGGTGGCCAACTCCAGGCCTCGAGGGTCGGTGTCCTGCAGGTTTTAGATGTGTCCTCGAAATAAATGCAAAAGACCCAAGTTTTGTGTAAATACTGTGGTGTTATTCTGGCTTTTGGAATATTATTTAGAAAACTAATTGTTCAACAGTTATGGCTGAAGCATGACAAAGGACATTTTAATAGGTGCAATTTCCTGTTTTTTAAAGCTCCTCACTGTGTGATGAGGTGTCAGTGTGTGAAATTGGAGGTAGTGGTAACGCACACATCAGTCACACTCCTGGCCCAAATACTCTCCGACTGCCTGTTTGGTCTAAACAAAAACAAGTGCACATCCTCTGCAGATAGCCATTTTAAAAATGTGAGAGAAGAAGCTAAAGCTTTAAAGTGGTTGTTTGCACTGGTTAATCCTTAACTGGCCAATAAAAATCCACCACACACAGCTTACAGGATGCAGTTCCTTGTTTGCTCAGGCTCCCTGTTTCGATCTGTTTGCTTTTCTTCTTGGTTGGCTCATGTCCACTGAAGGGTTTCGTTTGTAACACTTCCTCCTGCTGCGCTTTCTTCACGCACAGCCTGCTTTTGCTGATTCTTGCTTTCTCTCAGGAGTGTATGCAAATGTGTTGAGTTTTAGTTAAACATTAATTTTTTCTTGTTTCCAGTAAACAGACTACTTTCCTCCCCTCCCCTGTTGTCTATATTTTAAGCTAAATAACTGAGAAGGTGTCAGAAATGGCCTTGTCCCCCCTCCGGATTCTCCTTTTCTCTCACATGATGTCATTTTTCTCCTATCTTTTCCTCTCACCCGTTTCCAATTATAGCTCAGCCTCACACCAGCTTCCCCAAGACAAAGGAGGAGAGCTGATTAAGTTTAATTTAGCTGCAGCTGTTAAATGGGAAGGCAGCTTTAGCAGATTGTTCACATTTGGCGAGCGGAGCCTTAAAGCTGGCAAACAAAAAGGCTGAACATCTCAAATATGTGAATGGGTGTGTCTGAGGAGTGAGAGGGTTTATTTACTCTGGTGTTAGATCACAGTTGTAATGCGTGTTCAGCGAGTCTGCAAACTCAGAGATGGATTCGTGGAACAATCGGGATTCAGGTCAGCTGCATGTGAACAGTTTGGCTTTTTGAAGCGATCAGATCCTGAGATAAAGCTGCGCAGATGTCCACATGACTCACATTTTGTTCTGCAACAGTGTGATAGGATGCTTAGCTGTTCACTCCACCTTTGGACTGAGCGTGTGCAAAGGAGGGTTTTTTTTCCTGTAGGCTAGAAATGGAGGGGGAAAAGTGGAAAAACAAAAGTCCAGCAGTGTTTGATGTGGCGTCAGGCTGTCTAACTCCCTCCAGGTTTCTCCACCCAGCTTTGTACTGCTGTATGTTGACACACTCAACTTTCCAACAAAGCACTGATGGTCAGGAAGTGGGAGAAATATTGAAGTCTTAAGGGCTCAAAAAAGAAGGCAGCTGGACTGCTTCAGGGTGACTTCACAAGACTGCCACGACCTGGATGACTGAGCAGCTCCAAAGACGAGAAATATTAAACTAAACTATTTTCTTTCCTTTCTAGTTTGGCAGCATTCATAACATATAGATAAATT
>NW_005187630.1:496545-498847 GCF_000239375.1 Pundamilia nyererei | reverse complement strand
TTGGTAATACTTTATTTAAAGATGGAGCAGGTTTTGGGTTTAACATGAAACAAAGGCAGATATGAAATGTAAAAGTGAGATCAGATCTGACCTATTTGGATGCAAACTGTAATGTGATATTTGGTTTTGTCATATATCAGTCATTTCCTAAATGCTGACAATACAACGGCAGTTTAACTCGAACCCTTTATGTGAACCGCACATCTCGGCAGAGGGGATTTTTCGGCCTGTGTTCAGACTGCAGTACGTTGTGAATGGTTTGCGTTACTGTGATACGCTGAGTATCCCCGAAAAGCTCATTTTCACTTCCTTCTGAAAACCAATTTAATTTTGTCTCTACCAGAGAGGGTAACAGAGGTACAGTCGTTTAAAAAGGGTTTGTGAAACGGGCCCGCTGATGGATTCACAAAAAAAAAAAAAAAAAAGGGTTAAGCATAGTTTATAAGACATTTTATGAAAGTTTGACCTTATTTGACCTTGAAGAAGAGGTCAGACGTCCAAAGTAATGTGGTATTTAGGATCGCCACATATCATTCCCTGTATCCCCAATCTGATTTACCAAAAAAATACAAAGTAGAAAAGTGGCATGTGTGGGCTTCTTTAAAACATGTATTTTAAGGGCAAACACTGTGATAAATGGCTAACAGCATGGCTGACAAGGCAGTAACCAGCGCGGTTTCACAGTCGTTTTCCTCCTCACGAGACGAGCATTAACCCTGCGCTGGCGATAATGCTCATCTCAGCCGTCCGAAATGAGCCTCCAGAAAGCAGCGGGTGATGTCACCGTAGCCTCATCCATCTTTCCCCTCTCTGGGGACTGAACTCTGCGATGTGAGCGAGAGGGGGGGACATCGCTCTCACTTAGCTTTTTTTAATTGGTGTCAGTTTGTAGATGCTGCTTGTTTTTCTCGTCCTGCTGTTCTGCGTCAGTCTGGTTCCCATTTACAAACGGAGTCCTCCCAGTGCTCTTTAAAACTCAACGGTACTATCGTGTACCGTCTCCCCCTCCCCCTCTTCACACTGCACTGTTTTTGTGAAGAGCATTGTCACACCAGTGTGTAAAATACGTTGTAAAAAGAGCACACAAACACACTGGCAGTTTATTCCTAGCTGACTGTGGCTACCATGTGGTAAATGGTCAGAAAGTCTTTGGTCATCTGCAGAGCTGTTATTTCACAGACCCACACAGTGAGTTTTCCTCTGGTCGAGGGTGGGGGCAGGAAGTCGGGGGAGGGGTCACCTCGGGTCAAAGCAGAGCTGCAGGAAAATGCCTCGGTGACCGCACTGAAGCAAGAAGCTGAATGCCTGAACGCACCATCCCACAACACACAAGACTGCAGTGGATTATGGGATGTTATAGATTGCAAAATTTCAGTAATTAGGTGTCCTCTCTGTTTAGTCTCAAATATTCAGACCCAATAATTAAACTTTCTGAAGAAGCTAAACTTTTTTTTTTTCTCTTCCTCTTTCAGGACTCTGAAATCGCTACAGATTGCAACCATGTAAGTGTGTGGGGTTTTTTCTTCTCTCTCTACCCTCACACTCCACCTCCTAGCATGCACTATGATGTCTTATAATTTTATGACGCAATGATTTTCCACTAAAAGTATGCACAAGTTTTGTAATGATTCATATAAACAACCGATAGCCAACATCGGTACTACTGCATTTTTTTTTCCCCCCCCGCTATCCAGAAGTTTGTCTCATTAATGAATGTCTGTCACATTAAATAACAGAAAGACTTTATAATATAAAATGATTGACATGTTAAAATGTTGTTTTTATTTTTTATTTGTCCTGTTTTTCTTTCTTGGGTTTTTTCTCCACTCTGTCCTTATTGGTGTAATTGTCATACCTCGTATCTTCTCTCCCCCAGCTGCTGTGGAACTATAAGCTGAACCTGACCACAGACCCAAAGTTTGAGTCTGTAGCGGTGGAGGTCTGCAAGACGACCATCTCTGAGGTCAGTCGCTAAAAACAAATCTCTGCAGCTCAACTTGATGGTCTTCATTCAAGCCTCCAAACGGTTAAAAGAACATCAGATAAACTGGCAAATTTAGAAGTTTTAAGACAGCTGTGATTTTGGAGTAGACTTTAAAATCAGGAACTAGAGCTGTCAGCACAATGTTAAGAAACTGCAGCCAGTTTTTATGTCCAAAATGTCGAAGAGATGTCAGAGGAATTGGGGCCGGGGCTGGTCGGTACTTATGTGTAATACTACAAGGTGGTGGAGTTAGTCAGTGTAACCTTTATTGACCAGTTAAGTCATTAACCCTTTAAAACCGGTCGGAGCAGCACGCTC
>NW_005187630.1:484254-495592 GCF_000239375.1 Pundamilia nyererei | reverse complement strand
GCTGCCGAGCGTCCTATGACGTAATTAGTATGTGACACGAACGCTACAACATAGGTGGACGTTGACGATATCCCTGCTGCTCGGTGTGTGGCTTTCCGTCAGACTCGGGGAGCACAGTGTGTTGCCGGGTTTCAAAAATGGCAGTTTTGATTTTTGTGAACGAGGCGTCACTCGATGAGTTCAGCCAATCGGTGGACTCAAACGAAAGCAAATGTGTGAATCCATTTTTTTTTTTTTCTTCCTCCTTTCATCGTCTGCTCGTGTTCAATGCTTTCATTGCCATCGCAGTAGTTTTGTGTTTGTTGGTCTCTGTGCTTTGGGACAAAATCATAGATCATAAAATTTCAGCTGGTTCCTGATCTGGAAGTGATGGGCATGTTGGAAAATATGAGTGGTTAATTGGATTTTATTTATTTAGTTTTAATTAATGGCTGCAGAGGGACAAACACATTTTTCTGCCATTGAAAAGTTGTCACACAGCACTGAGGAAAAACTGCTTACAGATATTTCTTTTCAGTCCCGGTGGTTTTCCTATGGAAGGGCAAAATCTGTTCACGACCCTCACCAATGTAAACCTTTAGCATGAATTACAGTAAAAGGTCCAAATCTAGAAACGATTGGAGTGCAGTACCAGGTAGCACGAAGAAAAGCGCACAGATACAAATGGAGAACTTTTAAAAATGTATTTATTTTTTTCAATGAAAATCACAATTTCTAGATTTTTGTAGGAAAAAGGACATTGGTACATTCAAGTGTAAAAATAAAGCTGAGTTAATCAGAAGTGTTCAGACCTCGTTGTTCTGGACAGGTGACACGAGGTGCTTTTAAAGGCAGGTTTATGTTTCAGCTCTCACCGAAGTGTCGCCTTCGCTTTTCTCCATTCAGATTAAAGAATGTGCCGCGGAGGAGCTGGGGAAAGGTTACCTGGTTTCCTGCCTTGTAGATCACCGTGGCAACATCACCGACTACCAGTGCAACCAGTACATCACCAAGATGACCACCATTGTTTTCAGTGACTACCGGCTGATCTGCGGCTTCATGGGCAAGTGTCGCGATGACATCAACACGCTGAAATGTGGCAGCATCAGCACCGGAGAGAAGGTGAGGAGAAGGGATGTCGGACTTCAGAGAAAGAAGCTTGTTGTGTTTGACTAGTGCTGCTTGGTTATTGGTGGAGTAACATCTGTGTCGCTGACTCGTTGTTTTTGGCTCTTATTTACACTCATGTTGTTAGATGTATAAATAATGGGTTTGTATTCAGAACATTTGCTTGATTAGATAATTCTCTACTTTATTTTTCTTCTATTTTTTTTAGGAGATGGAGATGAGATTGTAGTCAGTAATGCTCTGCACATTGTTATATTGCCCATTAACTTGAGTCAATACCTACGAACCAATAATCTGCCATGTTTGTTGTTGTTTTTTTGGGGGGGGTGGGGGGAAATCATGCATTTCATTTGTATGAGCTGTTAAAAATGAATGTTATTAGTTTTTAATGTTTATTTCAACTTGTTTTTTGTTTTTGCTTGCCTATGATACTAATGTGAACCTATATCGTGACAATTATTGAAAACATTCAATACAATACAAAAAAGTGAAAATATTGACGCGAGCTCTAGTCGCAGGTTCATATAAATCGAAGCCCTAACTGTTATAAATTTGGTTGAATTAGACAAGATCTTGCAGGAGAAACTATAGCTGGTTGTCAGGAATCTTATGTTGATGTGTCCAAAAAAACTGCAGCACCAAATGGACTGCTGCACACACCACAGTTGAAGTAGTTTGTGCTGAATGAGCGCTCCCAGATGCCTCAGGATGTGTTTCTGATGCTGGAGGGTGAATTTGTGGTGCTCGACTTGATTAATGTTTCAAATGGAAATCACACAGTTGTTGCAGGCTTACAGCAGAGGTTTAAAAATGGCGGCCTCTCTGGAGGTGTGTCGATGTGTCAGAGAAGATGACATGAGATCTAACTACGCCTTAGCTGTACATCGAAGATTGTTTATAGTGCTGCTCATATTCTTACTGACCTGCTGGATTTTGGTCGGAGAGCAGATAAACTCAAAGTGGACTGAGCTCAAATGAGAGAAGAGGAGTTTGTAGCAGCTTGTCAGCGAGCAGAGCGAATCGATCTTCCACTGAACGTGTTTCCCTGCCGCAGAGCTCCATAAGCTCCTCAGACACACACTTATTATCACGTTGGCACGATTAGAGCTCAGAGAGGATGATTTATCTGTGGGCGGGAGTGCTTTTAGTTTCATTATCAGAAATTTGTCACAGTGGCTCTGAGTGGAAATCGGACAGACCATGTTGGCGCTTTAACTTCTCGCACACTGAAACGACACGAGGCAGGATTGTTTATGAACTGATTCTCAAAATGAGAAAATGTGTTATTAACTCAGCTTTAACTTGATGTTAAACTTTAAAATCAAGCTTCAGCTCTCTACTTTGTGAAATTAATCAGAAATTTGTCTTCCACCTGTTGTTAAAACTAGATGGTTGAGATGAAACGACTGTTTGCACTCTCCTAGATTCCTGAAAATAAAAAGATGAAGCCCATCTGGACTCTTATCTAGTCCTTGATCTCACAGGCTTAAAAGACAAAGGAGGAAGCAAAAACTGAGGAAAAGGAGCGCGCGCAGTAGCGAGTAAAGCCATTGTTTTATAGATGAGGTGTTTATGTGGATTTGGACGGGAAAGCAAACCCTGAGCCTCCTGAGCATTTAGCTGACAAAGAACAAATGTTTTCTAAGAGCAGAAGCACAAAAGGTCGCTGAAACTGTGTTTAATTTATTTATTTTCTGCAGCTGACCTCTGTATTTGGTGATATCTCACCATACGAAGCGGCCCGGCTTCTTGTAGATAGCTTGTTGATATCATTTCTTGGCTTATCTGTAGAGCTGACAAAGGAGATGAGGTTGGTGTGTGTCATTGAGAACTGCATGACCCAATGTGCATGTTCTCTTTGACACATTACATAATAGATGGAATAAATAAAAATAAACTGGTGCTGTTCAATTCAGTTTACACCAACTCCAATCAACTTTGAATAAGTATAAAGGAGACATTTCAAATGCACCAACTTGTTTTGACCACCCACCTTTCCCACTGACTGATATGAGCCTTTACCCACAATGCATTTCTTTAAGTTGCATTGTGAGTTTCTGTTCCTCACAGGCAGGAAACTGCTGCACTTGTAATAATTCATGATATTGGGGCACAAAGCTGGAAAAAGTGTAGATATCTGCTGGACTAATGAAGTAATAATGTTAAAATAGCTGCTGTCTGGAAACGAATCCTTGTCGTACCGGAGCTGAGCCACACCGGCAGTAGTAACTGTGGTACCTTTGCCCTCCTCACAGGACGTCCACTCTCAGGGCGAGGTGATCGCCTGTTTGGAAAAAGGTTTGGTTCGTGAAGTCGAGGACCAGGCGGGGGCGCACGTCATCAGGGAGGAATGTAAAAAGGCCATCATGAGAGTCGCCGAGCTCTCCTCCGACGACTTCCACCTGGACCGCTACCTCTACTTCTCCTGCAGAGACGACAGAGAACGCTTCTGTGAAAACGTAAGAATCCTTTATTCTAGAGCTCAGAGGATTCTTTTATTCAATTATTTTAAATTGATCAGTAATACTCTTAAATGTCACATTCTGGAAAGACTTTCTAACGTTCTCTTCTCCCGATCTACCTTTTTTAAAAAAAAAAAATTTCTATATCCTATTTAAAAAAAAAAAAACTGCTAAATTTGTATTATTTGTAAGCTGAAGTACCATCCAACTAGGGTCTTCTCAAATTAACGTCCCTTTGTTTCAAGATGAGCTAAAATGTGTTTCTCTGAATGTGCAGATTAGCCGAGACTATATGACGTTAGCACGAGAGGTTAACGATCAGAAAAATCCAGATGTTTTTATTTACTTTGAAAGTTAGAAGACAAACCTTTAAACTGTGTGGGAGAAATTACTTTGTGAACATTCAAATTAAAATGAACTAACAGTACCTGACAGTATCAACTACACAACTACATTATTAAATATTATAATGGAAGACATTATTCATTTGTTACTCGCTCAAAAAAAGTTCTTCAGTGGATCCAAAGTGATAAACTATAAAGAAAGATTGCGGTTTTCCCACGTTGGTTTCTTTTCACTGACTCCTGAACTGAATTGAAAGTTCACGTTAAAGACGTCATAGTTATCTCTGACTGCAGGCTCGTTTGTGGTTCCTGGGACATTTAAAATTAGAATGTGAGGTAGAGCCTTCAGCTTTCAGGCCCGTGTGCTCCGAACCCAGCTCCCAGTTTGGATTCAGCTGCTCTACTTTTTAAGATTAACCTTCAGTCTTTCTGTTTTTTTGATAAAGCCTATAGTTGGTTAGTTAGTTGCTGCCTTCTGTGTCACATGGGATAAAGAGAAGTTGTAGTTGTTGCCTAACATTAGTAAAGCACCTTAAAATGACTGAATTTGAAAGTTGATGAACTTTTTCCTTTTTTTTTTCTTTTCAGACTCTGGCTGGGGAAGGAAGAGTTTACAAATGCCTCTTCAATCACAAGTTTGAGGATTCCATGTCTGAGAGGGTGAGTGCCATTTACTGTGTCCACATTTTATTTATAGAGATTTTTTTTCCTCTACAAAATACTTAAAATGAACCTTTTCCATCTCCTGGTGAGGGGAAAAAGTCTTATAGTGATGATGGTTACAGAACAATGAAGTGTACAAATTGTGATGGATACGGCCTTCCTGCAGATTAAAAGTCAGACTCGTTGAGCATTCAGTTGTGTAATAAGTGTCTGTGTATGTTGTGTGTCATCAGTGCCGCGAGGCGCTGACCACCAGACAGAAACTGATTGCTCAGGACTACAAGGTCAGCTACTCGCTGGCCAAAGCCTGCAAGTCGGACCTGAGGAAGTACCACTGCAACGTGGACACCAGCATGCCCCGAGCGAGGGAAGCTCGCCTGTCCTACCTTCTGCTGTGTCTGGAGTCAGCCGTCCATCGAGGTGAGCAGACCTTTATCTGTCGCTCTTGGCTCCAGCAACTAATTAATGTCCCTTTTTGTTTGTGTGGCACTCAGAGGCCACTGAGAGCTCAATTACATGTCAGTCATTGCTCTGTTTCTCCACTACGAACCTGCTCCTGTTTATTTTGCTGAAGACTAGTCTGAGGCAGACAAAGTAAAACTGTCGAGTTTGTGTGAGGGTAGAAGGTTAGTTTCATTTAACCTCAGAAGTCAGTTTCCAGGTTGGTTCCTCGAGTTGTTTTTGTGAAATGTGTTTGAATATTTTGTGCTTAAACGAGATACCACAGCTACAGTGTGTGTGTGTTTTTCAGGTCGTGTGGTCAGCGGCGAGTGTCAGGGTGAGATGATGGATTACAGGCGGATGCTGATGGAGGATTTCTCTCTGAGTCCTGAGATCGTGCTGCACTGTCGCAGTGAGATTGAGAGTCACTGCTCCGGTCTGCACCGCAAAGGACGAACGCTGCACTGCCTAATGAGGGTCGGCCGAGGAGACATGGGCGCCATCGATCCCAGCTGTCAGAAGGCGGTGAGATGGCATTTATAATATTCACTGTATGGTTACAGAAACATTTACATAGATATCACTGTACAGATTTACCTGCATGAACACAACTCTGTTTGACCGTCCCACAGCCATATTCCTACATGTCCCAGAATGTCGTGTAATGTCTTGCGCTCACTTTTTGATTTTATTATGATATTTTTTCCGTCCACAGCTGCAAACGTTGATCCAGGAAGCCGACCCCGGGGCCGACTACCGCATCGATCGGGCGCTTAACGAGGCCTGTGAGTCCGTCATCCAGACCGCATGCAAACACATCCGCAGCGGCGACCCCATGTGAGTCCTCGTGGAGGGAGAGGGATCCAGCAAATAGAAATCCTAAAATTTGACACAGTAGAAAGTGCAATGATCCCACCTGCTGTATGATCATGTGGATAAAAACCTGAAGAAGAACCGACCGTTCAAGGTCTTATGGCTGCTGCGCCGTGTGGCTGAGATGTGAATGCGTTTGTGTTTCCTGATCCTGCAGGATCCTGTCGTGTCTCATGGAACATCTGTACACTGAGAAGATGGTGGAGGACTGCGAGCACAGACTGCTGGAGCTGCAGTACTTCATCGCCAGAGACTGGAAGTAAGTCCTGCCGACAGGCTGAAGAAAGTCTGTTTTCGACATTAATGAGGTTCAGATGATCATCTTCAATTTAGTATATCAGTTTATTGGTATTTGGTAATTGATCATTTTAGATGTATTGCTTTTTAACAAGGCTGCTGTAAAAGTATTCTTGGTTAGTTGATTGCCTCCATTTAATACTGCGACCATAGATGGTATAAAAACACTTGTTAGTAAAGTGCTGATTGGAAGCCTTGAGAGTTTTGCTGTTGCCATCTGCTTTGAAGTGAAAGTTGACAAGTGAGGATCTGAAGTGAACCTGAATTTAGGGAGGCATTTAGACGGGGTGGTTTTTCTCATAGATGTCTGTGGGACTGGAAGGATTTTTACAACCACAAGCACCGCCCCCCTGGTTTTTTTTTTTTTTTTAAAGTAGGTTTAAGACAGTTCTGCATTGGTTTTACGTTTCAGAGCCAGGATCTTCGTCTATCTTTTATTCTGTCTGTGCTTTAGTCCCAAAGAGACAGCTGCAGGTATTAATCTGCCTGTTACATCCTGTGTCGCTGCTTAGGTTGGATCCGATCCTGTACAAGAAATGTCAGTCCGATGCATCCCGACTCTGCCACACTCACGGCTGGAATGAGACCAGCGAGTTGATGCCACCTGGTGCCATTTTCTCATGCCTGTACCGCCACGCCTACCGCTCTCTGGAGCAGGGACGAAGGGTGAGTCTCTGCCGTTGATTTAATCTAATGATTAAATGTGAAGATTACAGCACTTGGAGATCTCCAAGTGCTGTTTTAGATTTGTTAATAGAACGGTTTGTTTCAGGAGAGGTAACTGTAAAGCACAAAAGCCTGGCTTATAGGGCATTCATGCAGCCATAGGAGCTCTGTATTTACATTAGGAAAGTAGACTAATTTTATAAAGAGACTGTGCACTGTGGCTCAGTGAAGTGTTGCCTTAATTGTGTGACTGCTTACAGTATTGCAATTAGTACAGTGTACATTTTGTTTTCAAATGAGCACTGCAGTTTTTTGGACTAATTTGGACATTTTTATGCCAAATAAGCGATTTACAGGGGGAACGTTTTGTATACTCTCAGTGGCTTGAAAGGCCTCTGAATTCAAATTAGTTAAAAAAAGTGCATTTTTCTACAGTTTAGGCTTTTTAAATAAAAGGTCATTTAAATGTTCCTTGCTTTAAGTTTTCTGTGTCTGCACAGTTGTTTCTGTTTTTGTTCTCAAGGTTGTGACTTATCTGTAGGCTCAGCCTAAAAGTGCAGATACAGAAGTTAAACCCTTGTTTAGTCTGATGAATTTCTGCCAAATGTGAAAAATACTGGAAATGTTTGCAGTTTGAAGGCGGTGAAGACAGCTGTGACGAATTCAGATGAAGTGACTTTAATCTTTATTTAATATAAACGCACAAAGTTGCTTTAAGCCTGAACTGACAGCAACTTGCATGTGTGAAGAGGTAAATGTAAGGTGCCAAATATATACAGGAAGTCTCTGACCACAGAATGCTCTCGTAGTTCCCCAGTGGGGAGTCTGAAGCGGAAAACCATGGTTCGATGGTGAGTACCTCTTACTGCTGCTGATCTCATGATGCTGCTCACAGAATCACATCTTGGATGATTACTGGTGGTTTGTAGAGGAGAAGTGATTGTGTTGGATAATTCCCACCCACTCTCAGTGCATGTGGGAGCTGGCTTTTAATTGCTGAAGTGAGCTGCTGAACCCTGAAGTGAAGAATCAATATGACAATCCACTTACGGAAAACTTGGTGATGCTGATGATTCAGCTGCAGCAAAATTAAGCCTTTGATTAAAACAAGCAGTGTAGGAAACGCTGGCTGTGTTTAAGGTGATACTCCACCCAAAATGTGTTTTTCCAGTCCTGCTGAGGCTTGTAACAAGTTGTGTGAAATTAGTTAAACACCCTATGATGTTACAGAGAGAACCTTGCTAATCTAATTACCCTCTGTGTAGCATCTGGCAGTGGTGGGGAGGAAGAATTCCCTTTTGACAGGAAGAAACGTCCATGAAAACCAGGAAGTTGTAAAACGCTGCAGTACCTGGAATGTCCACTTGAGGCTTGAGTGTAGAGTCGGTCCCCATAGACTAAACATGTTGTAAACATGTTTACAGCCTGCTGCAAAAAATGTTTTGGCCTGTATGGGAAGTTTCACACACCTTGAGCAGGTGTCTGTGCTCCAGCGGTCATTAATATCAATGCATTTTAGTAACCTGGGAATGTGCAGCTGCATTACAAGTACAGACTGGAGAAATACAGTGTGACAAAATCATTAATAGCTTTTTAAAGAGCTCAAAAATCGCAAAGACCTGTATACAGTGCAACACTGATAATGAAGACTTGATTAGTAGAAAGGCAATGCTGCTCTCCGCCATTGTCGTCTTTGTTAATGAGAAATAAATGGTGAAAAACAAGTGCCACAAAAGTATTAACGTTTAATGTCAATATCACACTCACATTTTATCTGTTAATACTGAATTAAACGTACAAATCTAAAGGCTTTTGAGGATTAAATGTGAAGGACAGACACACTGAAAATCTTGGGTGGAGTATCATTTTACAGTGTCCGTGATTAACAGCAGCCGATACTTTGGTGGGTAATTTGATGACGATGTCGTCATCGTCGTCCTCCTGCAGCTCTCCCGGGACTGCAAGGTGGAGGTGCAGAGGATTCTCCACCAGAGGGCGCTGGATGTGAAGCTGGACCCTGAGCTGCAGAGGCGCTGCATGACTGACCTGGGAAAGTGGTGCAGCGAGAAAACGGACGCCGGGCAGGAGCTGGAGTGCCTGCAGGACCACCTGGACGACCTGGTTGCTGACTGCAAGGAGGTGGTGGGAAACCTGACCGAGATGGAGTCAGAGGTTAGCTTGTCTCCGCACACTGCAGTTTCTTTAAAGCGTGCAACGTGCAAAGCATTAGGCACAAACATGAGACAACTGATGTTTCCAAGGTTCCTTTGAGGCATTAAAGGTATTAAAATCAAAGGAAGTAAGGGCTTGAAATGAGTTTTGCATAAATTTTCTGTATGTAGTTAAAGATGATTAAGGATGATTAAAAAAAAGACTTGGCCCTTTTTTATAGGTGTTTACAAACCAGTTTCCAGTTGTCTGAAAAGTTGTATTATTTGCACTGAATTACTGGCAGGCAGCAGGTGGGGCACCAACCTGATAATTAACTTCTCAGTACAGTACGCAGACATTTGGACTGAAATAGTGCGTTTGAGCCGTCCCACTCTGATAAAAGCAGGTAAACCTGAACTGGCTGAAGTCATTTTGAGTTTGTGATTTCCGTCTGCAGGATATTCAGATTGAGGCGCTGCTGATGAGAGCTTGTGATCCCATCATTCAGGCCCACTGCCATGTAAGTATGAACTGATGAGCACATCTTCCTTCAAACTTCAATTCTTTGGACATTTTCTGTGTTTTGGTTGAATATACTAAGTTTGGTTGAGACTCTACAACAGCCTCCAAGCAAACTGATGTTCCTGTGACTGAAGCTGCGACGCGTAACGTTTTTCCTTAGCAGGTCAGAGATGCCATATACTCAACAATGGAATTGAAGCATGATGCACAAAAAGCTGAAGGCCTGCCAAGGAGGATATTTTGCAGTCTAGTTAAATTAAAAAAAATTCATCTGTAACAGCAAAATCAAATTTTCTCTTGTGGACAGTCCCCATGCTCTTATTTTGAAAATTCTCTGCAAACCAGCAGTCCTTTCACAGCTCATGTTTTCCTTCCAGTAGGTTCATCTTTTCACAGTTGTGAGACAATCATTTCCAAAGCTGCCCTCTTATTTATTGCCATAGTGTTGTCTGGTTTATTAATATATATGTGCTTCTCCTTTTGTGCCCCCCTGAAGTTACAACTTCTGAGGGGTTATTTGTTTGTTTTTAGGATGTTGGGGGCTGGACTGAGATGGTCCCTGACCTGGGTTTTCCCATGTGTGGTCTAAGTTCTTGACCACAAAACAAAATTTCAAAGTTTCTGTGTTTGGTCAAAGCTGGCACCACACGAAGAGCTCGCTGTACTTTGCTAAAATGCTCATGAACAAGTTCTCGTCACACTGAGAGGTTATTTTTGATCAGATGAATAAGACGGTGACTTTTATTTTTTAACTCACTTGAACCATCTTGCATCTATGCAGTGTGCAGGAAATTATTAAGGCACTTTAGAGGAGAAGCACATTTTTCACAGCTCTTTCAAAGCATCTTCTGCTAAATACAGCATGTTGATTACTTTTGTCAGTTTCAACATATTTCAGAGGAAGTTGTCGATGAGTTCAGTCTTCCTTCTCCTTTTCTCTGTGCGCCTGGCAGGAGGTGGCTGATAACCAGATCGACTCTGGTGATCTGATGGAGTGTTTGGTTCAGAACAAACACCAGAAGGAGATGAATGAGAAGTGTGCCGTGGGAGTGACACACTTCCAGCTGGTGAGCAGACTGATGGAAATGTGTTGGTGCAGGAGTAGAAGAAGAATGAGCTCCTAATGTTTTGTTATGCAAAATCTTATCAGTTTAGAAAGGCTGTAATATTCCTGCAGCTTCTTGAAATCATTAATAACCAACTGCTCTGACTGCCCTTCTGCCTGTCCACAGATTCAAGTTAAAGATTTCCGTTTTTCCTACAAGTTCAAGACAGCCTGCAAGGAAGACGTCCTCAAACTGTGTCCCAACATCAAGAAGAAGTAAGACAAATACAGACTTGAGCAAAATCAGCCATAGAAGATATTACAAATACAAAAAGCACCAGTATGTCCAACAGTTGATTGGATATGTGACCATACAATCTGAATCTACTGTCTGATTGGGTTGTTTTTCTAAACATACCCTCAGTTTTTAGGTGTTCGTGTTAGTGGTGTCCAGTCAGATACAGTCCTGTTAGACCTGCTGAGGTTTCCAGCTCTCTGTGTTTCAGAGTGTGACCGATGGCTGAATTATACTGTGAGCTGCCAGCAGCCTTTTTCCATCCAGCAGTCCAAACACTGAGGACAGTTTCACATGTAGGATATTTTTTAAAGGAAATTATCTGGATTCACAAGCCTTAGAACTCAGCACTGCTCTGTGATCACTTCTAAGTTGTTGTTTCTGGGTTTGAGAATGTAAATGTTGTAGAAACCTAAGATTGTAACACTGCAGTTGGTGGAAATGTATATTTATGCGTAGGGATGGGTACCGG
>NW_005187630.1:469333-483349 GCF_000239375.1 Pundamilia nyererei | reverse complement strand
GGATAAAACCTAAACGATACCCATCCCTATTTATGCGTTGATGTTGACCACTCAAAGCTCCTTGAACTGCATGCTACATTCACACAGATCTTTATTCTATGCATTGGAGAAATTTAACTGCATTGCATAATTAGCTATGGTGATACTCGTGTCCATTTGATGTCTGTGAAAATCATAACTCCCAAGTTATGATGATGGAAAAAGAGCTTTTCAGGTTTGCAAGCATGAACTTGTGGATGGATCTTTACTGGTTTCCTGTAGTTTAAGTCTGCAGATCACTGAGGGTCTCTCAAGCAGTCCGCTGCTTCCTGGGCCTTCTCACCTCTGTCACCTGGCAGGCATGCTGCAGGCCAGCAGGGGTCTGCAGTTAATATTGAAAGATGGGTTTTAGACAGGCTAATCTGAACCTAGTGCTGGATTTGCAGACCCACTTCAGGGTCTGTTACATAGGTTTTTTTTTTTTTTCTACATACAATACAGGTTGAAAAGTGGGCTTCAACAGGAAGTTCACCGAGGGGGAAAATTACAGCACTAGATTGCAGCGAACTGAATTCTGTCATCTTACTCCTCCTGACTGAAGTATGTAGTCTGGCTACGGTGGCTGCTGTAGGACAAATAGCTTTGGCTGCCATCCATCTGTAGTGAGTGTCGGCTGCCAGTTTGCTGTTTACATCAACTGGTGTTTATTCACTCTGGAGGAGGCTGTAGAACGAGTGTGTGTAAGATCGGTCGATGAGTAAGAGAAGCTCTCTTCTGACCGATAACAGCGACACTGAGGTGAACTGTTGAGCTTACTCCTCTGTGGGTAAGCTCAGCCGGTGTTAGTGAAGTTGTGGAGTGGATCTAACATTGTTGGATGTGGACACTTGTAATTAGACATGAATGTTTTTTGTTTTGCTTTTTTTTTTTTTTAAAATAAACTCAGAAAATAACTGACTGCACCTTTAAAGATGAAAGAAGCACTAAGAGAAGTACAGGCAGCAGCTGCAGTGGAAAACTGATTATTTAAACCTCTGCTTCGCTTTGAAGCTGCTGAAGCCCACTTTGGTTGTTCTAAATATGTTGACACTGCCCCCTGGTGACAGTGCATAGCTACAACATGTAGCTGTAGCTTGGTGTGTAAGCTTTGGGTCAGATGAATTCACACCCATTCTGGCCACTAAACCCCACTCTGTCCATCTCCAGCTGTGGTTTTCCCCAAAAATGTATTTGGTGTAATTTGCTTAATCGAGCTTCACTGTTACTCAGCAGTTTATCCTAAGACAGATCTTTCTACTTCATTTTTTTTCTTTAATTAAAACTTTAAATTTGACACTTTCTGCTTTTCCTGCTTTACTTTTTTCTTATCTGCTGATCATACTGAATCTGACTGGTCGGGTGAACCTCTGTGACTTCCTGTCGTTGTCAGGGTGGATGTCGTGATCTGCCTCAGCACCACGGTGAGAAACGACACCCTGCAGGACGCCAAGGAGCAGCGAGTGTCTGTCAAGTGTCGTAAACAGCTGCGGGTGGAGGAGGTGGAGATGGTATGTTCTCTGACTCTCTGTCAAAGTCGGGCAGTGTAACGTCCTCAGGTTTGCTGTTGGTTAGCGAGAAACCGCCCAGAAACGTATGAAACAGCCCAACATGCTGTTAAAAGAAAATGATTTTAGAACCTTTATTTTTAGGCTAAGTACGTTTGGTTTTCTGTGAGTTTATAAAAGAGATTTAACCCGTGTTTGTAAAAACAGTTAAAATATATTTCTTTATCAGGACGCATGTGCAGATGGTTCCAGTTCACAGCAACAGCAGCTGCAGTTTTATAACACCTTTTTGTGCAGTTCACAGCACATCACACATGACTGACAAACCCAATAAGACACGAGAAAATGAACAAAAATGGATTAGAAGCAGTTAAAAAGAAATCAAATATAAAGTAATGCTTGGAAAAAGTGTTACGAAAAGAAAACGCTAATATATAATGATAGAAAACATGCAGCACGAAGACTTAAGAAGTCAAAATATTAAGATGGAATAACACTTGGATACCCTGATGTCAGTAGGTGCGTATTGAAATGTAAATAGAGTAAACTGAGATGAGCGGATCTAGTTTATGTTCCTTTCACTTTTCCAAGCCTGGAGTAAAAAGTAGCAGCAAACGGCATCGTCTAAGGTTCCTCCTGGGGGCATCTGGTGTTTTTTATCTTTTCCGGTGTGCTTCGTTGAAGCGAGCAGAGATCCTTCGTGTCTTTAAAGTTTTTATTTTGTGTCTGTTTCCTTTAAATTCTCCAAATCTGCCTCAAACGTCTGCAGTCAGAGGACATCCGTCTGGAACCGGAGCTGTACGACTCCTGCAAGACCGACATCGGCAGGCTGTGTCAGAACGTGGCCTTTGGGAATGCACAGGTCAACACACACACACACACACACACACACACACACACACACACACACACACACACACACACACACACACACTAGTTAATGAGTATGAAGGATCCTCCTGAGTTGAACCCAGAACGTTATTTTTGCCGTTCGCATCTCTTCTAATATAATTAAAAACAACCTGTAAACACTCTGTGGACCATGTTAGAACCAAACTTTAGCCGCCGCCACAGTGCAGACAAAAGTGTTTCCTTAACACTGAACGAATGAAGAAAGAGTCGGCAGCTTTAAAACCTAAAATAATTTTACTGCCAGTAGATTTTACCTGTAACTTTGTTGGGAAATCCGTAAAATGCAAAGTACGAATGTAAGGAGTTGAAGAAAAATTTTAAACAGTCTGAACTGTACAAAAAAGAATTTATTTATTCATTTATTTCTTTATTGGCTTCATCTCTGCAGGTTATCGAGTGTCTGAAGGAGAACAAGCGTAAGCTGAGTTCGCAATGCCACCAGAAGGTCTTCAAGCTGCAGGAGGTGGAGATGGTTGATTCTGAACTTGACTATCAGCTGATGAGAGTCTGCAAGAACATGATCAGAGTAAGCAAGAGAAGAAAAACAAGATCAGTTTCCTTCACTCTGAATTGTGGACATGAATCTTAGGATCAGGACTATTTCTTAGCGAGTAATTCAGACCATGTAGCAGCGTGTTAATGGCTAACCTTATGTTGTGGATGGATCATCTCAGACATTCTCTTGGCTGAAGTCTTTTCATCATCACCATCTTGTTTCTGGGTTATGATGGTGTTTGTCTCTGCCCATCGGGAACGCGTATCCTCCATCTTCTCTGTGCTGTTTTGTAATTTAATGAAGAATAAAACAGTTTTTCATCAAATAACCAGAAACATCACAGACTCGTTATCTTATCCTCTGGTGTCGGTGGCCCCTCAGAGGGTTTCTTTTGGTTAAATATGGGCCTGGCGGGGTGGGCGTTTCTTTAATTGTGGGTCCACGAGGGTTTGATGTTTGTTATTGTGATTGAGCCGAATGTAACGTGGCTGTTTGATGTGTTCAGCGCTTCTGTACAGAGTCAGATGGGAAGAACGTTCTTCAGTGTTTGAAGCAGAACAAGAACAGCGAGATGATGGATCCCAAATGCAAGCAGATGATAACTAAGCGACAGATCACCCAGAACACAGGTACACACACACACACACACACACACACACACACGCACACTATTTAGAATAAAGCAGCTCAAGTCTAAATAAGCCGAGGTGGGAGAACAGATGAAGTGTTGCTTGTTAGCATGAGATCAGATTTTCATCTCTTATGCGTTTGTTTCCAGACTACAGGCTGAACCCGGTGCTGAGGAAGGCCTGCAAAGCCGACATCCCGAAGTTCTGTGACTCCATCCTAAAAAAGGCCAAGGATGAAACCGAGCTGGAGGGTCAGGTCATCTCCTGCCTCAAACTTAAATACGCTGACCAGGTGAGAGCCACGGCTGACTTTACCAAACCAGAGTGTTAGATTAGTTTCACACCTCACATCCAGGTTTTACTACTGGCTCTAGGGACGCTGCTTCACTGAGCAAAAACATTCAAACTGATTTTATTTCAACAAATATGAACCTGTAATTTATTGGTTTCATCTGTTAGGTGTTGATCATACACTTACAACTAAGAATAGTTGGGTCGGGGGTTATTCTGCTCATTTCTGTACTTTTATTCTTTGTCTCCAGTGAAGCAGCTTTAGTGCAGCTCCTCGGTTCATCCTCTGACTGAGACTAGCTGTTTAAGTCCCTCCCCCTTAAATCAGCTTTCTTCTTATTGGTTGCCTATTGTAAACAGAAGGTTTGAACAACCTCTATACCTGTGGCATTATTTCTGATATGTCTTCATTGTCTGGGATCATCAGGATCTGAGCTTTTGGCTGCTGAATAATTATTTGAAACTTCAGAAATGTTTAATTTGAGCAACCCCGGATCTGCAAGAGAGTTTTGCTCTCTATCCACACAACTTTTAATCAATCATAATAAGATGAGAAGCGTTGGTGAGTCCGCCTGTAGATGGTGAAGGAGTTATTTGTGGAATAAAAGTTTATTTTTGTGTGTGTGGCAGCGTTTGTCTCCTGACTGCGAGGATCAGATCCGGGTCATCCTGCAGGAGTCGGCGTTGGACTACAGACTGGACCCTCAGCTGCAGATCCAGTGTGCAGAAGAGGTTTGCTGCTCTCCACTTTCACTGTGACACACACAGTTTATTCTTCCCATCACTCCATCCTAACTCAGGTGTTCATTTTGTGCCCGAGCACATGCGTCATAATTATTCTTATTGGGTAAATATTTAGGAATAAAAACGGCTGGCATTCACTGTGATGTAGTCATGTCTCCAGCAGGAGGTGCCAGCTGCTTGGTAATAAATTACTGCACAGATATCAGCGGTACTTTACGTTCTACTTGCTTCTGGGTTCTGTTGGATCATTTAGAGGGGGGAAACATGGATATGACTTTCCTGTGCACCTTTACATTTGAAGGCATGCATGCAAAAAGCAGCTAAATATGTTCATGAAAACAACACAAGTGCTAAAAATAAAGAGTAAAAATATGAATCTCTTTCATGCACACGTGTCGCTCCTACGCTTCGTTCTGTCAGAAGATGTCGAACAAACGATGACTGGATCGTGACTGAGGCAACAGATTTAAGAGAGAAATATCATCAGAGTTTAAAAATATGGATTATTGAAGCGCTGCTGAGAAGCCAGAATGTGACTCACAGTGAGCAGGCAGGAGCTCAGAGGGGCTCTGACAGCATTAATGGCTTTTTATTGATTATTGTGTGTTTGCAGATCTCCAGTCTGTGTACAGAGGAGGCAGCAGCTCAGGAGCAGACAGGACAGGTGGAGGAATGTCTGAAAATCAACCTGCTGAAGCTCAAGAAGGAAGGATGTAAGAAGGTAAAACGAGCTCACCGCTGCCTTCACTGACCACTCAGACAAACAGACCATCATTTGGATTTCAGTTTCAGCTGTAGACGCAAAGTAACCGTTTCTTTTATTGTTTCATTTTCATTTACAAACTCTTATTCTTATGATAGGAATCAAGCTTACCTCTTTGAGTTACAGTGATGTAACTGTGGCTATTTTCTGGCATCAATGTTTAAATGAATCTTTTATAAAGAAAAGGAGGAATCGCACTACAGACACTCTCATGATCCTTTCTTTCTAGAAGCTTTTCTAACAACACATTTATGCTCCTCCTCTCCCGCTCCCTCCTCTCCCACGCTGACCCCGCAGGAGGTGTTGAACATGCTGAAGGAGAGTAAGGCGGACATCTATGTCGACCCCGTCCTTCACACGGCCTGCGCTCTGGACATCAAACACCACTGTGCTGCCATCCCACCTGGCAAAGGACGCCGTGAGTCAAACTCACTCAGAAGTCATGTGACTCAGACACGAAAAACAAACGTCCCACTTTTTATTTCAACGACTGGCTGCTATTCAGCGGCCGTCAGAACAAAAGAAGGGCAAACTTTGCATTGCAGGAGTCAGCAAAATTAATGTTATTTATTTTTAATCAGGTAGAGAAAAGGTAGCAGAAACAAACTGCTTCTTCTGCATAATACACAGAAACTACAATCCCCATCCAAATTCTGTTTGTCTTTCAGTTTATTTATATCTAATGGAAGTTTTGTGTCCCATCAGAAATGTCGTGCCTGATGGAAGCGCTGCAGGACAAACGTATCCGTCTGCAGCCCGAGTGCAAGAAGAGACTTCAGGATCGCATCGATATGTGGAGCTACGCTGCCAAGGTACACTCACCGAGCAGGGAAACACCTGTGACACACGTGCGCACATTTGAGGAGGGTGGAGGTCTGCAGGTGCTATCAATCAAGTTCAGCATAACCAGGACCGAGTTACATGATTTGGCTTCACTTAATCTATCGCAGGATCTTCCAAGAGTGGGAGTGCTATTTTCCAGAGCTCTGACTGGTGGTGATTTTGTATGTCTTGCTCTCTTATCGTCACATTACCTGCTCCAGAGTAAGTTAGGCCTGCAGCATAGGTTGCTATGTTAGTGGTCATTAAAACCAGCTTTAGGTTTAAACGTGAAAACACAAGATTAAACCTGAAGTTGTCGCCTTTGACCTTTTTGAGTCAGTTTTAAGAGACTTTTATTTTGAAATTGATTACTTTAATTCAACATGCTTTTACCTCATAATTGGGCGATTGAACACATTTTTATTTTTTATTGAAATATTTTTGAATAAGTAATTTGCACAAAAGTTTAAAGGTGCTTTTATTTTCCCTCTGAAATGACGCAGGCTTTTAATTGTCTTTCTCTCTGCCGTCCACCAGGTGGCACCTGCTGAGGGACTTGGGGACTTGGCCATGCAGGTGATGACATCGCCGTCCAAGAACTACATCCTGACCGTGATCTGTGCCGGTGTGGCGCTGCTCTTCATGATGGGGCTGTTCTGCGGCAGGTTCACCAAGCGAGTCACTCAGGAGCTCAAGGACAGGTAGACTCCGCCCCCCCCTCTGGGGTCAGGACATATTTAACGACCGCAACTGAAAAAGACCTCCTCGCCATTTCACCCCTGATGCTCCTGAAAGTCCGCCGCATCGTCTTTACTTTCCTCCTGCAAGCTTTTTCACCCTCTCTCACAGCTGGGGGCATCTACATGGGAATGACATTACCCACAATCCTAGCTGTCAGAGATTTTCACACATTCTTATCTGATATATCTGGAGGGGTTTTTTGTTTGTTTTTTAACTCTTTCTCTTTTTGCTGTTGGTTTAAGGGGCAAGGATAGGGAGGGGAATTGGTAAGAATGTGGGGTCGGAGGTCAACGGTTATAAGTCAAGGTGAAAAAATGAAATGCGTAGGTGTAAATGTGTAGAATGCAGGGTGGGCAAATGCTCATGTGTAATAGAGCAGTTTAATGACTCCAGTATTTTATTGATAAGAGTGTGTGTTGCTGTGAAGGTATGTGTGTGTGTGTGTGAGTGCGAGTGTGTGTTGCTGTGAGGGTGTGTGTGAGATCCAAACTGTCTTTATGCCGCCAGATTGTTTTCTCCTTCTGCTTGAACAGGTTTTTGGAGTTTATTACACTTTTTCCCCCCCTTCCTTTTTTTGTGCTGATTCATATTAGATTTTATCGCCAAGGGACTGCCAAGTGGGCGGTGCCAGCCAGCCCTCGACCGAGCCACAGATAAAGAGGCGAGGGTGGGGCCACAGAGTTGCACCTCACACACTTTGGCCAACTCGCTACAACCGGAATCGCTTGTGGTTATTTTACTTGGGTTTTTTTGTTTGTTTTCTCCAGATGGAGAAACCTCATCAATCCGGTGTCTTATTTTCCCACAGCACAGCCTGTGTCATAAATGCACCGTGTGTCTCCACCTGCTGCTCCCATCATTGCCATCTCGGGTGGGATTTTTTTTAATTTTTTTTTTTAAACATCACTCTGCTCAGACTGGGATGGAAACCAGACGTTTTGATTGCCGCCCATCGCCGCGCAGAGTGGCTGTCGGTTTTGTGCTGGTTGGCACGAAAAAGCTGAGAAGCAATGCAGGAAAAAAATAAAGACAAAAAAGAAACGATTCTAGATTACTATAGAGATGTGAACATTTTTGTGTAAAAATGATACTGGAATCATTGCACATCTTTCGTTCTTTTTTCTTTTTTTAAATATCTATAAATATATATATATTGTTTTGTCATAGCCTTATTTATTTGTTTACTTTGTTTTTTTTTTCATCTATGATTTGAATGTTCTCTGGTTGCCTTTTCTCCAGCGAGACTCCCTTCTTCCTGCAGGGGGGGTGGGAGGAGGGAGAGGAGAGGCAGGGCGGGGGGAGGCAGCAAAGGTGTGAACACCTCCAGGTGTCGAACTCCTTGAGGAACTAGTGGATTTTCACGTGGGACAGTGCGGATTTTGAAATGCATGCCTCCAGCTCCGTGTTTTTATTCTTGGGCTTGACCAGAGTCACTTTGCATGATTCCTGGTTCCAAATAATCTTTATTTGCTTCCTACTGGTTGACTGTTCCTCCTAAGAAAGAGGTCTGAGCAGCAGATGGGGTAAGGCTTGTGTGCCTGAGATGACCGGATTAAGGATATCTTCTCTTTTTCTCTCTCTCATCATACAGATCCAGGATGTAGAGCAGCCTGAAGCCTGAGCTTTCCAGTTATTGTACATACACTGGCCTCGTTATTAGAAACATTGTAATTTTTTTTTTTTTTTTTTTTTTTTTTTACATGAACATCCATCAGTTCAACAGAAGTTGTGTAGGTTCACCTGAGGCAGTGTCGAGCAGCAGAATGCAGTTCCGCCATTGTCAACTTGATGCCGACTCCAGCATGAGTCAGTGTTCAAGGTTACCGCAGAAATAAAAATGTTTAAAGCTTGTCACAAAAATCATTTTGATCTCTGTAGATGGTTTCTCCTTCATAGCTGCACTCTGGGTAAATTCATTCGTAGCTCACCTGGTCCGACTTTGTGAAGACTTAAAGTTAGGCGTGAGGGTGCTTTGAGGGTGTGCCGACACTGGTAACTAATTGGAATCACTGAGCTCTGGAACGTGTTTCGGGTGTCTTCTCCTTTGATGATGATGATGATGATGATGATAATGAATATGACTTTGACGTGCAGGTAATTCTTCTAACAAACCATCCAACAGGTCTCTGCTTTAGTAATCGTGGCATTGTCTTTATTTTTTCGCTTGTTACTTGCCACTAATGACTCTGTTACTGTAAAGTTGTCTCAACAGCATTTAACAAAGCATGAGATATTGCCAGGTGCATACCAGTTTTTACCACGAGATGGGGCAACAAGGCAAGAGATTAAGAGCATGTTCTTAGTCTCTTAAGGGAAGGCAGAAACATTTCAGTACACCCCCTGGAAGAATTCTGCCCCCTGGTGGTGAAAGTGTTACAAATGTTACCTTTAACACTAACTCGCAGGTTATGCACACTCACACAGTTTACAACTCTCCCCTCTCGTCCAGATACGGTCACTCTGGCTCTGTAAAAGCATATACACAGACATATATAGTTTCTGTAGGTTCTGTAGAGGAGGACGGATTGCTCGGAGGGCGTGTTTGCGACGCTCAGCCTGCAGGTCGATGCCCGAGGAGGCGTTCAGTCTCATATAAACACGTGTGAGCAAACACTAAATCGAGGGCCTCTCCTCTCCCTGCGTGAGCTGATCACATGTGTATGATACTGAGTGACGATAACTTACTGTAAACTACATGTACCGTTCCCCTTCTAACTGTTGAAGCTTGGCGTGGTGAGCGCTGCCCTCTCTGCTTGTAAATGAGACGTTCTGCTTCATTGAAATGCCTTTTTTCCATCAGATTTTGTTTGTTTTTAAATCGAAGTGTGCCTAACCGCCGTCCCGCTGTACAGGACATCCCAGACGACCTGTTGCACCCAACAGAGGGTGACGTGTGGCGTATTTGACCGATCTTTTTGTAAAACTCTCTTGTTTGTTTGTTTGAATCCATTGAGCTCCTGATTGGTTTGGGGTTTTTTTGTCCACTTTTTTTCTTTTGTTGTTGTTGTACAGATGAAAAATTGGACAGTTTGTTAATGATAATAATAAAGTCTGCAAGGTTTCTACTCCACTGTTTCTTTATTTCACGTCCGGCTCAACCAGAATTTACGCTGTGAAATGTAATATCTGTACATGTGGTAATACTTGAGCCCTGCACTAAAACATGTAGTGCTTTTTTTGTGCATCTATATAAACTTTGAGGAAATGTTTGATTCCAAGTGGGACAGATGTTTGTTTCTACAGTGAGGTATTTGTGTGACATCTGGATGTAAATGAATAGGAGCCAGAGCGGGTGTCCATGTGTATGGCATATATGTGTCTGCTTTTATAATATGGAAAAATTGAGATTTGCTAAAAATGCACTTCGGTTGCTGAAGTGATATTTATGTGGCATCAATGAGTAAGTTTAAGATGCCTTCAGAACAGACCCTTACATTTAGGAAATAAGTTTCCTATTCTTTAGGTAATTATGGTAAAACTTTTCTTTGTTTTCACATCAGTTTGTGGGGCTTCAGCTCAGTTTTTTTGAAGCTCAAAAAAAAATCCCAATTTAATTTTGAAAGGTTAAAAGTTCTCATCTTAAACCGCTGTGTCCAAAAATCTGCGTGTAGTGTTGGAAGAGACCAGCTCGAGCAAAGTGTGGATCGGGCTGTACTTGCATGTAGTTCCAATTTGTACCACAAGGTGGCCCAACTATTTAAACTAGTGTTTGTGTAACCAGGCACATCATTAAAAACACTTTATATACCACACTGCCTCGGAGACAAATCAACGCCTCGTGAGACTAAAACTGTCCTCTGTGGTTGAAAGTTTGAGTTTGCAGTGGGCGATCACAAAAAATCAAAACCATGTGGTGGCGTCCTTCGTTGTCAGACTGCAGCTCTCAAGCAAAATCCCGTCAGTGGCCTCAAACATCAACATGCAGACAGTTGCAGTGCTGTGGCTTCACTCTCATCTCCAACTATAGACTCTCTCGGTTGCTTGCTGCACAATGTAGTACAAAGTTAAGCCCCAAAACGTGAATGAATGCAGTGAAACTTCCTCTGAATTAAAGGACATGTTTTGCGGTTGTGCAAACTAAATCACACACAGTACCTTTTACGTTACAGCCCACCATTGTTTTAGGCGTTTCGCTGTAATCTGGCTTCCCCTCTGCAGCCTGCGGCTCCAGTGTTTTTCACTCTGGTCTTTCCGCTTCTATTTATAAACAGCACTCGCTCCATTATCCAGAACAATAGACCTTCACTCACAGAATGAAATGGTGCACAAAAGCCGGAGCGCCCAACAGTCATGCAGCCATGAATCCACCCGCTCTTCCTTCAAACTGGGTGGGGCCGAGCACTGTCTAAACTGAAATACTGGGTGACATCACCTGTGTGTGCATCAGTGAAGGCCTGAACGAACACATCCAGGTGCTTTGATACACTCTCACAACTGAGAGTAGATCTTTACTTCCCCTACGAACAGTTTTCTTCTGACTTTCACACTAAGCTTTATTAGGTGGGGCAACGTTTTAGGCGGACATGGATGTACCTGAACCATGAAAACGAAGTATTTTGAGTGCCTAACTCTATCCTGCAGATGAACCTGGAAGCAAAGAGCATAAAGGTCAGAGTGGGATGTGAATAAGCGTGATAGCCTTAAACTTGCTCTGCCTAGTTTCCCTCCCTGACACAGGCTTGTGAGTCGTCAGTGGTGGACCACTTTTCCTGAAACACTGATATCTTTTCTAAAACTCTCCTGAACAAACCTGGCTGATGTGAGGTGCGTGACTCTCGAGCTTGGCGGTGTTTTGATTCGTGGTGACTTCCTTGTTGTTGCTAAGCAGCATTCATCTGGCCATTGCTGCAAAGACTAACAGCATTTCCACGAGGACAATAGATGTGATTTACGTATTTTCTCAATTTACTGAGCATTTCCTCATCTTTGCATTAAACTTGCTAAAACTACAATAACCAACTGCTTTGAATTAATGAGACCTTTAAAACCGCCTGCATATTTCTGGAGAGTTTTTGATACGTTACTAAGCTGAGACCACAACAAAGTACTTAAAGATGTGAACGTATGAAGTGATTCCAATTAAACTAAAGGGGGGAAAATAATCAAATGCAGGGAACGTTGTATTCCATCATGATATTCCCCTTGTCTCATGGTGGGGTTGATCTGGCAGTGTGGATGCTTCTCCTCAAACATCCGTGTTCTGCGCTGTGCTCTCTGTACTCTGTGAGACTCTCTGCAGGCATGCAGGGTAAACATACATGTCTGCGTTTGTGCTGCCTGTTTTTATGTGTTCTGTCTGACCCGTGGAGGCTTCGGGCCGTCTCGCAGAGCCGTGTTAAATTCTTCAGCCCTGCAGACCCAAACACATGGAAGTCATAGACTGCACAAAAGACAAACTACAGTTTATGTTTTTAACATTTCAAGACAAAAAACATACCTTCCATTATTTACAGCTTTTAACTTGGCACATGTTAAAGGCTGACGCGATGTCGAGGTAAATGTGTTTATTCTGTAGTTTGGGGAAAATCATAATACAAAGTTTGCGAACAGTATCAGCAAAGACCTTGAAGTTTTAATACAGAGTAAAAATGCTGAGCCTGCACAGCCACGGTGTATCAGCACCTCTGATGACGTTATCAGGTAAATCACCGCAGGTTTTTCCAGAATCCTTCACCTTGCAAAGCCTGATGAATCATGAAATAATTGCCATATAAATTATTTTACTTTATTCCATTCAGCGTTTTGGGGCAATTTATTTAGGAACAAAAATCGTCACACTGATGATGTAGAGGTCTCAAAAACTCATGTCAAATACGTTACAGGGTTAAATGCTTCTCAGTATTTGAATCATTGGAAAATCCAATAAAACGATTGCTTAGACAATTTACAGACGGTTAGATGTGCTAAGCTGCGTTCGGGGTTAAATGATGTCTTTTCATTATGCTGGATACATTTTTATGGTCTTACAGAGCTTCAAAAATGTTTTATGAAGGGAACATTTAGCTAACTCGTTCCCAGAAGACAATATCTCGTTCCAGGTGTTCTCATTTCCCACAAGAGAATAACTTCTTTTCACAATACAATTACCCTTAAAAACAAAATCACACCAATACCTCCTGAGAACAAGATAATGAACTTGTTCCTGGAATTCATTTAACTTGTTCAAATGGCGGATAAAAGTTTCTTATCTCCTGCACACAGCTGGTTCCCTGAAGTAGTTTGATTCCTGCACACGAGTGAAGCTTGAGGTTTAGTTTGTCATCGCTGAAGTCAAGGTTGCTATCATGTGGTTAAAGTTAGGAAACAGAGTCACTGTTTTCATGAGATCCACAACATCCTCAGCACAAGAAAATATTAAAACACAAAATGCCTCATTTTTCTTACAGAGTTTGAGAAAACAGAACTTTTGAATAAGTGATGATATCAGCTTCAGTTGTTTGAACATGTTACAGAAACCTTTGTGCTTCCTTTCATGTTCATTTAGCTCAACTAGCTGGGTTAGGCTCCTGACCTGAATCAGTGGAAGTAAGAGGATGGATGGTTGAATGGATGCGTTGTTTATGGTTTTTATTGTTCCAGTGAATGGACTGGAAAACAATAACCACAGTTGTAAACATAAAAAAACAAATGTGGGCGACACATCCCTGCATGTGTTTTAAAATTGAACTTTGACCTGTAGTTTTTCAGAGGTGATGGAAGGACTTTCTCAAACATATAATTTGCGCAACCTTTAATTAACTGGTTTGGCTGAATTTGTGCTCCAGTTCGCTGACTTTTGTTTTGCGTCCAGGGTCACTGAATTTCCTCATTTCCAGCTCCATATTTTAATGATGGCATCCGTAGAGTAGCTCTATATGACTGAAGGAAGGTTTTGTATAAACATGTGTGTAAAAAGCAGTATTAAACCTTTTAATATGAACTAAACCAATAAGGAGAATGTACAGGTTGTACTCTAACATCCATACTTAGAATGGCGCACTAAGTAGTGCCAGTGTAGCGTAGCATCCTAGCAGTCTAAGTCCAAGTTAGTGTTAGCTTTCTACAGAAGTGTATGGAAGCCCGTTTCCGCCACTAAAAAAAAAAAAAAAGCTAGTA
>NW_005187630.1:455525-468736 GCF_000239375.1 Pundamilia nyererei | reverse complement strand
TTTTTTTTAAAGATTGTTTTTCAATACAAAATAATTTAAAATATTGAAGAATGTGATGCTAGGTGGGACCCAACAGAGTAAAGGTCTTTATAAAAACAAACAAACAACAACTTTAATTTATTCCTGTCAGTTCATGTTTCTTATTAAGGCAACTGTCTCTGATTGGCTGTCCTTCCCAAAAACAAAAGTGTATGGGAGGGACTTAAGATGACCATATTAGGAATATCTACTACTTGGTAACATCATTCCAACAGTAGAAAAAAAACAACTTTGTGAAGCCTGAGCTTTTGTCTCACAAGGTTTACTTCTACATGTGCTCACCTCATTATCTGAAACTTATCTGGTTGTGTTCAAAAACAACATATTACACACATGTCAAGAAAATGATGTAAGGCAGAGCAGCCCCACTTCAAAATCCTAAATACTAACTATTAGGTCTTCTTGGATCTGGCTATGTTATGCTCTATATACAAAATTCATATTTTTGAAAAGAACTAGAAAATTACAGTTAGTCACCTACAAAGAGGTCAAAAACACTCAGTGGTTCCACGTCCACTCTTCATCCTGCCCTGAAACGTCTTCATCAGTACAGTCAGAGTTCAGCTTATCTCCTTCTACAAACCCCGGGTAACCGTCATCGCTTCCTTTCTAAAACTCGTACGGAGACACGAACAGGGTGACCTTGGTGAGGTAGCGGCCCAGCAGGGTGTTGTGCTCCAGCTCGCTCATCTCCACCTCGGCTTCTAGCGTGGCCGGCCCCTTGATGGGCGTCACCAGGAGGAGGGTGCCCGTCTGTCTGCCCGAGCGCTGCACACTAAAGTGGCCCCGGCCGCGACCGCCGGCGAGGCCGAATCGCAGCGTGTCGCCCAGCACGCGAGCGGCAGACACCCGGAAGAGGATGCGCGGGGCGGACATGTTGGACACTACAGAGAGGAAGTGGAAGGAGATGGAGTTTGGTGCCTGAGTGCATGGCTTGTCTCCCAGCATGCACGGGTTCCTCTCACACCGCCTGAAAGAACACAAAGAGGGTAAACATTATTGGTTTTCAGTTATTCACAGGTTTTAGTCATTCTTATGGAACAACCGGCCTGCTCTCTGTCCTAATCTAAGATGAACAAGTACAAAAAACAGCAGACCGAGGCCTCAGGGCTTCAGCTGCCCTCAGCAGCACTGAATTGGATAAATGGAAGAACAAGATTTCAACATACTCAATTACAGAAGGACAACTAACATGTGATCAAAAAGATTTTCTAAAACTGGCTCACTTCTCCTTAAGACCATCTTTTTGGACATGTCCAGACAGCTTTCAGAATAGCGTCTACTTTTAGAGCACATGGACCCTGTGATGTCACCTCACACTTGAGGGTTATTGCAATCATAAAGAGTCCACCGTTCCCAAGCCTGAATGTGGCCTCATACATTCACATGCACTGCTTAAAAAAATCAAAGATCCAAATCAAATCAGTTTTATTTATATAGCACTTTGGTCCACAGTTGTTGTTTTTAAAAGTACTGTACAATAGAATAATCAGGTAACATTTAAAAGGAAAGGAAAATAATAAGAATAAAATGATGACAGACTCCTACAGAATTAAAAGCCAAGGGGTAAAAATGGGTCTTTAAAATGCACGAAAACCCAGGAATGTCCTGATGTGCCTTCCTGAAGGAGTCGGATTACCTGTGAAACCTCTGTGAGGTCCACGTATCGCCTCAAGCTAAACCATTCCTGTTTTCGAGTTTTCTCATGGTTGCCCCTCTACTGCACCTGTCGTTAAAGCAACTGACACAACCAGCGTTTCTTAACTGACTAGATCGAGCTCACAGAAGAACGTGATGCTAAACTCTAATAAAAAAGTGTCATGTGTTAGTGCTACTTATATGATATGATAAGTTAGCTGATACAAATTTCAAAACTCATCATTTAATTTGTTTTTGATTGAAATTGAATATTACTTAAACTCTCTTAAATTGACTTCCAATAAAAAAGGTTTATCATTGATTGAAATTCATTCAGAAATAATCCTTCTTACTTCATTGTACTGTATATTGTTACTGTTATTTGCCCTGTATGTCTACTGTACAAACTGAACTGGAATGACTGACTGTTCGCTTTATCATTTCAAATAAAGTTCGAAAAAAAAGTTAGCTGATACAGCAAACCAGACAAAACATGATGATTAGAACGAGAGAGCGAGAGAGAAGAAACCTGTTTGGATGCTTGACATGATCTGAAAAAGGTGAGAGAAGTGCAGATTATTAGTTAGAGAAAATTAATTAAACTTTTCAAGCTATCGTTCTGTCTTTGTGATGACTCTTTTGAGGGCACCCATTGGTTTTGAATAACTCTTTTCACTTCCTGTAAAATGCTTTTATATTCATCACTCTGTGACGTATATTTTTTTAATCCAGTTTAATCTGATTAGCTTCAGCATGCTAATGCCTCCTACCACGTAAAGCTACACTTCATGGTTAGCTTGTGAGTCATAGTTAGCAAAAAAACATCTGAGGTCAGTCTTGGGTCAAAAACTTCTTCTACATCTCCAACAAAGTGTGGTTGCGGGTTGGAACGCATTCTTGTATTCTTCATCTTCATCGACTTCCTGTCTCCTCTATAGTAGAATCCAGTCTGATTGTTTATGGTTCTCCAGAGACGCCATGATTGTTTAGTCATCCCCAGAGTAATCTGTTAAAATCCTGAAATGATCCTAGTCTCCTGAAATGATACCCTGCTCTTGTACTCATGGGTAAGGACCTGTTTTTCTCAGAAATTGACACAAACACTGAAAGTGAACACATGATTTTGTTTGTTATATGCTGGAGAGAGTGCAGGCGTACTCTGCACCCTCCCAGATTCAGAGTTAGGTTTGGGACGGTGTTTTTTAGACATACATGGCTGAAATGTTTGACAAAGTTAGTGTTTTCTGTCATATATCTTCTGTCCCAGTAGTGAACGTTCATATTAAACATAACAAAAGTTGAGTGATAATAACTCAGCATATGTACAAGTAACCTCTGTGAGCCAAAAGCTCAGATGGTCTGAAACATGGACTGCCACTAAACTCACAGTTTATATGTATATTTTTTCTCTAAGTGGTCAGAGAGAGTTATCCTTCATATGGTCATCTCAGTTATGGAACCCACATGCGGTTCAAAACCTTTACTAGGAGTTCAATTTTTCAATTATATTTTTATAGAGCGCCAAATCACAAAAACAATTGCCTTAATGCGCTTTATATTGTAAAGGTAAAGACCCTACAATAATACATACAGAGAAAACACCAACAATCATATGACCGTATGAGCAAGCGCTTTGGTGACAGTGGGAAGGAAAAACTCCCTTTTAACAGGAAGAAACCTCCGACAGGAATAGGCTCAGGAAGGGGCGGGGCCATCTTCTGCAGCTGGTTGGGGGTTGGGGTGAGTTAAACCAGCTCATTTCAGACAGAGCGTGAATGAATGAAAGGTTTATTTTGAACTGTGAATCATGCAAATCTTAAAAAAATATTTTAGACAAGATTCTACCTCGAGAGGCTTTTGTTAATGTTAATATTTGACGCATTTGTAAAATGGTATCAAGGGTTGATATTTGTTAAAGGTTTTGTATCAAAGTTAGAAATTCTTTTGTGATGGCACTAATGTGAGGAATTTCACTACATACAGTCTTTTATCCTTCCTCTGCTGCCTTTTGTTCTAGTCTTATGCAAAATGATTCTTAGTTTTTAATTGATGTGTTAAAATTTTATAGTTAAAATACTTCAGAGTAACGTTTCCACTGCAAATCTTCTCAGAAAATATTTTGCAGAACCCTTGAACTAAGCCAAACACCCTGGAGAGCCTGTGTGCCTGCAATCTTCATGTTTTTTGTGACCAAAATACAGGAAACAGATGATACAACAGCTGTTTTCTGCAAACGTTTGTCTTGAATTTGTGGCTTGTTAAATCATCTTTATCCAAGTCCCTCTTTAGCTAGTGAGTCCAACAAAAGGCTCGCTCAGATTACATGCCTTTGACATCCTCTTTCAAATCGAAGATGAATGATGGGCAACTTTTACAGTAAGTTCTCCCAATAGTTTATTTTTTCTTTTGGTGGTTTTCCCCACAAAGAAGTGATCAGGTCAATCCTCATATTTTTTGCTTTTCATGCAATTACTGTATTGACTGTATTTATCTTGCAGTTTCTTGGGTTTGACTGGGGGAATTTTTGCAATTTGGCATCTCCGTGATTCCAGGTGTGGAAAAAGTACTTGAACAATCTGCTGTGGTAAACACGTCCAGTGCTGTAAACACGTTTCAAGGTTCTTGACCGATCAGCTAACTGGAGCCTGAAAACTTAGCAGTTCATCTGAGGCCAAACCTCAGCCTGACTCTCAGCCCAGATTCTGCCAGAGCTAAGAGATGGGTGGAGGAGGGAAGTGGTTAACTGTGAGGTCGAGGTCATTGTTTGTCAAATATTTCTTTATCGCTGTCCCTGTCATTGACTTTATGTCTGATTCTTTTTCTTCTGAGGTGACAGGTTTATGGTTTTGATTGTGTCTTTGTGTTTCTGGGTGCTGTTTAATTGCACTCTCGATGTGTGATTTAAATTGAGTGTAGTTCAGGGCAGTCATTCTTTTGACTGCTTGTTCGCTAGTTTCAAATTCAGACTGTCAGTTTTGTTTTCATCCACAGTTGTTGGACAAATAGTCCATAGAACTTGGAGAGTTTCCAGATGTTTTGCAACTCTCTGGATTGCCTCAAACAGCATGTGGACTGATTTTTGACCAATGGGACAAATATCACACCACTGAGCTCATTTGAATCACAGACAGATTGCTTTGGTTTTGGGGATCAAATCACACTCTAACCTTTCTTTATTCGAGTTAATATTAGTGAGTCCCACTCACACAGACTTAGAGACTGGTTGGCAATCATTTGGCAACCATCGGTTGATAGGAAAAAGTGTCTAGCACTCGACCCACTGCTGAGTGGTTGCTTCTAGTGTGAAACTGGTTGCAAACAGGTATTTGGTGCTGTACCAAAAACCTTTTTATTATTGTTAAGGCGCCACAGGTTGCCATGGTCACCAGTACTTTGCATGGGAGATGCCAGTTTGTCTGTCCACCATCAAAAACTACTTGCCAAGTAGTGCTGAAACTGTGAAAAGTGAGCCGCAAACTGGAAACTCAGACTGTTTGCCTTTAAAGTAAATAGTGAGATTCGCAAACTTTCAGATTGTACAAACTAAAGGTTTATGTGGAGATATGGAGACACAAACAGGACACAGAAGGTAAGATAGAAGAGAACAGCTCAGAGGAAGGTTGAGGAGAAAAAGGTCGGTAAGTACTCTTACATGGACGATGTTTTGATGTACGTGGCGTTTTTCAAGCGAGGACACTCCACCGTCACACACTGGAAACCTCCGTAGGTGTTCACACACAGCTGGTCTGCTGTGCAGTTGTGCATCCGGTTTTCACACTCGTCAATGTCTGAATGCGAAAGGTCAAAGGTGAGAGGTACAACTACAAGGGCGCAGCCATCTTAAACATTCCCCAAATAGAACAGGATGACCTCTGAACTCTGACCTGTGCAGCCGCGGCCGTCTCTGGTCAGGTCGTACCCGGACGGACAGATGCAGTGGAAGCTGCCGGGTGTGTTCACGCACTGATGGACGCAGAGCAGGCCAGGCTGACCGAGGGGAAACAGATGGCACTCGTCGATATCTGAAACAGACACAAGCAAAATTCTAGTTGATTAATCGGTCGGTTGATTGAAAGAAAATTTACATCCAACAATTTTGGTTCTCAAGCGAAGATATTGAAAATCGATTTTTTTAACTGCTGAGAATGGGACGTTTTGTTAATGTGGTGGTTATTGGTATGGACTGATCACCTGTGCAGATGTTGTTGTCACGGCCTGATATGGTGAAGCCCACGTCACAGGTGCAGCGGGTGGAGCCCAGGAAGTGTGTGCAGTGAGAGGGTCGTACTGAAGAGGAGGGAGAGGATGACGTGGGTGACTGGTGAGAAAGTGAAGTTGCTGAAGAGGATGCTGACAGAGCAGCAGAAGCAGGAAATGATGACGAAGAGGAGGCGGAGGAGGAGGGAGAAGCGGGAGAGAAGGAGGGGAGGGAGTTGGCGGTGCTGTTGAGGTCTGAAAAGAAAAACCAGGTTTAAAAAAACAGACGCACAAAACTTTGAAGCAGAACTGTGATTGACCTCCGGAGACTCACGTCTGCACATGGGCTGCTGACCGCTCCACTTCAGAGACTCCAGACACACTCGGGTCCGAGGACCAATCAGCTCATAGCCGGACTTGCACAGGAAGTGGACCTCGTGTCCGATGCCAAACACCCTGCCCAGTCTGCGGCCGTGAGCGGGGGGATCCGGTTTGGGGCAGGATGCTGCAAGGCAAAACATTTCTGTCTGAGATAATCTTAATCCACCTGCTGGACCTCAGAAAAGTTATACACCAGCTCAAACCCTGTGGTCATCTGGAACAGACACCAGGAACTGACGGTGCTCCAGTGTGTCAGCCTCCCCTGCAGCTGCGCCACAAACCATGCCCCGCCACAGGGTCACTACACCAAAAACTCCTCCCACTTTTACCATTTATTTTTTTACCTATTTTAAAGACGGCCATGGTGCTGTTGTGCAGGGTGCTAATCTTCTTCTTTAGGGAGCGCAGGCTCTGCTGGTAGGACGTCTCATGGACCGCCAGCATCTTCTCCACCTGCCGCAGCGAGTTCAGCAGATCGTGAGTGGATGGACACTCCTGTGGGGGCGGGACGAGGAGGGGTTAGAGAAGGCCTTCCTCCATCTAATCTTTGTCTTTTTTGGCACTTTTATAATAAGCTGAGTAAATTCTGGGGCCAGAACACCAAAACCATGAGCTGACTCAAGCTCAAATGTGCACGGTGGATGTGGGTGTATACTTCTAAATGCCTCCTATCACAATAAATATTCATTAATTACTATTAATTCTATCTTTAGGCCCAAATATGAAAACACAAAGTTTTTCCAAGGTTGTAATAATTTGTTTGGCTAGAGGCAGAAGATGACCATCACATTCTGTTTGCAGGTGTGAGGTCTGCACACAGAGGTGAGGTTTTTCAGAGCTGCATTTAAGCCTGGGTGAAAACTGAACCAGAAGCGGCCGCTCGCCTCACAATCACTGTTGAAACACAGCTTAACTCGGCGCTGCTGCCACACAGCGAACCTGTGGTTTGTGTTTTCGGTGTTTGGAGGCGTTCCTTTGGTTTTTTACAGGCAGTGAAGACTAAGGAGGGTGAACCTGAGCTCTGCGTGCTGAGCTGCAGCTACTATGTATTTAAACAGACTTTGGTGTTGGTGTGAGTAATCAAACTCTAATGACAATAAAAACAAGAATTTGTTCGTGCACTTTGATTGATTTGACCAGGGCTAAGGGTGTGTCATAGTCGTTGAATTTCTTTTTTTTAATTTTAGTTTTTTGGACATTATTTAAAAGTACACAAGATTAAAAAGTTCAAAGAGCTCCACTTGATTTAAATTTACCTGAATCAAATTCAAGGTCATGCTCCTGTGCACCTTTGCTCTGAGCAGAACTCCTAATGTGTCGTCTTATACTTTCTGCTTCTAGCTGGACCTTCTCCAACATGTCAGAAAGATGAATCTTCAATTTGATCTTAATTTTTTAAAGCACACAAAGCTACAGTTTGAAGATACGTGTGTGTGATGCGATGATTGTCTGCATAAATGTTTAATTCAGTTTGAAAAACGAGTTGATGTTTGTGTTTAGCATAGAAGAATCTAAAAATATCAGCCATGCTTGAAGCTCTCAGGACTTGCAAGAGAAGATGATTATGAACATCATATGGCCAAATGTACAGAGCTAAATGGATTTTTCTTTGTTATATCTATAATCATAGTGTGTGGTACTGCACTATGCTTCAATAAATAATCTCAAATATATTTTTAATCTAAAAAAGATCACGAGCTTTCTCTTGATCAGATCATGTTCCAACTTTTTTGACTCTCTAAGAAATAAAACTTGGATATAAAATCATTTTGATGTCAACTTTTACTCAAAAAACATTTAGACCCAAAATGCTGACTTAAGTAATTAGATTACATGTAAATCTACCATGAAATTTTGTTACATGAGTACAATGTAAAAAAAAAAAAAATTAAACTTACTTCATTTTGCTTGATTTTTTTATTTGAACTTTATATGAACTTTTGATTTCATATATTTCATTTTCATTTTACTCAAAATTGTTCCCTCAGTGTCCTACTAATTAGAGAGGGGTCAGCTGACATTTTAAACATGCATTATTTTAGCTTTGGGGGATGACTTTTTTTTTCAGGAATATCATCTCCAAGACTGGGAACATTAAAGTGTTATAGCCTAAAAGCTATAAAAGTAAAATGCAAACATGATAAGAACTATTCTTATGTATTTTATTTAAGAAAAACAGTCGTAATTTTTTTAAATTACATTAAATTCGATTGAATACATACATTATATTGAATTGGTCTTATGAGACCTTCGGTCCAAATATAGATGATTTCATGTTTTTCTTATTTTTTTAAAAAGCATGACCAGGTCAGACACCGGTACCAACCTGAGCAGAAGAAGAATAAATCTGATGAAGGCTGATCATCATCGTCATCAGCGTAATGACCCCAGCAGCCTTCATCCTGGAAAAAAACTCCATCCTCATGATGATCCGTCTTCAGCTCCTCTGCTGCGTCCTCAGAACTGAACCATCTCTTCTCCTGCTCTTTCTTTTCGAGGGCACTTGCCAAATTTCTCCTGCGCTCCCTCACAACCCTCCCTCCACCTCCACCTTCACCTCCACCCACCTCCCCGTCAGGCATGTTGGAGGTGGAAGCTGAAGCCAGAGGAGGAGGAGGAGGAGAAGAAGGAGGGCCCACATCTGGAACATGCTGTCCCTTCTTTCTTTTTTTTATAAACCATCAGCAAATCCAGAAATAGACTTAAATTATAAGGAGAAGTCAGCTGGCAGTGGTGTCTTTTAATCATCCCCCGTTGTTGGGGAGTATTTCAGATTCGCTCTCCAGCTCAGGAATGTGGCTCTTGCTCCAATTACAGTCACTATAAAGCCCCACTTTTTTTGAAACCCCAAACTCGCATCGTTGCAGCATAATGTCATGTTGCTCCTAAATGACAAGGCAGCGATATCTGAGGCAGAAGCCCCCGCCTCGGTTATCCCCCACTCAGAAAGAGAAAAAAAAGAGGTGTAGAGATCCTGGAAGAGATGTTAGAAAAGACCCTGCAGCTGCTACAAGTCCAAACTTCAACTTAAACTCAGAGTCATATATAAGGTATGATAATGGCAGAGTATGCATGCACACTATAATCTCCTATACAGCACCCTAAACACATGAAAATCCCCAAAAGGAAAAACACATCTGCTGAATTTGGAATTATAACGTTTAATTGGAAGTAAATAAAAAAGATGATTGAACCAGACTCCATCAAACAAGGCCTTGAATTTCCTTGAAGAGCCTGGAATTTCATGTGCAGTGAGCGCAGAGGGACACACACTCTTTCACGCATTTGTTAAAAACACAAAAGAACCATTTGCACAGCTAAAAACTGTCTTTATGGAAGATTATTGGAAAAACAAAAAGAAGCACATTTTGATTTTTAACATGCCTAAACTTAGAACACTGAGTCCACACAAGATATGTGCTTAAATAACAGATATGTCATCATAAGTAAACTAACAGAATACAAACCCCAAAAAGGGGGTTGGGTATTCATACCAGATGCCAGCTGGTATGAAATAGAGATGCTTTAGTTTTTTTCTCTTATTAGAGTTATTCTTGAATTATCATAATTAATGTTGGTCCAAGTTCAGCATTGCAAGTGAGCATATTGTTATGATGTCATAGTTTTGTGACATGTAAAAAAACAAAAACGGCCAATGAGCACTCAGGAAAACATTGTAAATAAAAGGCTGTTAGGATTGGGGCTGGGGGTTGGGATGTGATCGTGCTTAGGGTTGTAGCGCTATAGTTAGGGTTAAGCTCTTCTGGTTAGGGTTTAGTGTGTGGTGTAACGGTGTGTCCACATCACAAAAGTATGACATCACAGAAATGTGAGTGGTCACTTGCAATGTGGAATGTGGACCAAGATTAAGTCTGATTATGCGGGAACAACACCCACATGGAGCTATCAGATTGTGCTTTGCTCATCAGCCAGTATCACCAAAGACAGACCTCCTGGAAAACAGGTGGAGCTGTGAAGCACTCACCGGAATGAAGTGAAAGGCTCATATTGTCATCTTTTTTTCAGGTTTTAAAACTTTTAACAGATTTTTTTTTATTACAGCAAGAAATTTGTTAAAATATTAATTTCATTGGCTTTCTGTGTTGCTCTCACAAAACGGAGCATCTGAGTGGAGAGGTGTTGTTTTGTAATTTTGTCTGTCTTTTAGGTGTTTTGTGGTGATCCTGATGTAGCTATAGCTGACTTCAGTTCTTAAGCGTTATAATCGTAAACTTTTAAAAACTAAACATATGTTGGCATTTTCGACTGGAAGAAATGATGATGATCATCATGCAACAACATCAAAGTGTTATATTTCTGACACCACAGGAAATACATGCTTTTATTCTGGGACTTTTCTAGAACAGCTTGATTCTTATGATTATGAAAATAATCCTTCATCTTTTTTTGGGCTTTAAAGCAGTCCCTCAGGTTTTTCAGCTGAAAAAACATTTGTTTTAGCACCTTTCTCTGTTAATAAGATATCATTCCTCTAATTGTTTAATATCAGGATTCGCCTTGGTTACACTTTATGACAGAAAGTAAAGAGAAGAAAAGTGACACAAAGTTAAATGTGATGAAAAAAAAAGTAAGTTATCCTGAATGTCGTGCTTGTGCCAATGAAAACTTTTACTACTGTTGGCAAACGACAAAGGAAGAGGAGAGGGGGAAGGCATGTTAGAAAGCAGTGAGAGAGCAGGAAAGTGTAGTGAGAGTAGGGACTGGATGTATCGTCTATGAGCAGTAAAGGGAGAGAGCTGGCTGGTATTATATTGGAGCATACTTCATTGGACATGGAGCTGAAGGGAACAGGTGATAAGGAGATGTTGTGTAGTAGCTGATACAGGCTCTGGGTGGTGGGGAGAATTGCTAGATGGCGGGATAAGAATGGCTGTAGTGATGACGGAAACTGCAAAGAAGGTGTTTGATGTGACCTTTGGACGGAGGAAAGGGGACAAGGAGACTTGGTTTTGGATTGAGGACATACAGGATCACTTAGGAAGAAGTTAGCAGAGAAAGAGCAGGATAGTCAGGGATTCAAAGAAAGTAGACAGGAGTACTGGGAGGTGATGTGTACAGTGAGGAAAGATTGAAGAAAGCATGGGCAGCAGGTTAGGGTGGTTAATGATAGAGACAGAAATGTGCTACCGAGAGAAGAGAAGAAAGTTAGAGAGAAGTAGATGGGTGGAAGACAGTTAGAGAATCAGGAACTGCAGAGGGTTGGTAACAAGGAAATGAGGGCGGCTATGGAAAGGATAAAGAGTGGAAAATGATCCATATGACATACCTGTGGAGTGGTGGAGAAATCTAGGAGAGAGGGGAATCATCTTTTTGACCTGATTGTTTAAAACAACCTTGGAGTACGAGAGGATGTCTGAGGAATGTAGAAGTGTACTCGTACTGATTTTCAGAGACAAGCGTGATGTGCAGAGCTGTAGTAACTACAGAGGGATAAAGCTGATGAGCCATGGCATGTGGAAGGAAAAGAGTTGTTGAGGTTAGGTTAAGAAGAGATGTGATCCATTTTAAAATTCTTTTATTTGTTTTTAAGTCTCTTAATGGTCTTGCCCTTTCTTATTTGTTTGATCTGCTTCAGACAAATAAGAAAGGGCAGCACTGCGGTCAGCTGTTATGTTGTTTTTAAAGTGCTTTAGAAATAAAGTGAAAGTGAAAGTAAAGTGAAAGTGATGATCAGTGAGCAGTAGTATGGCTTCATGCTGAGAAGAGCGCTACAGATGGCATGTTTGCATACATATTATTGGGTGCTAAGAAAGATGTGGTGCTGCATCAGGAAGTCAGGAGTGGCAGAGAAGTCTAAGGCTGGTGGAGGACAATCTGCCGTGCAGAAGGAAGAGAAGAAGACCACAGAGAAGATTGATGCATGTTTTGATGGAGGATATACAGAGGGTTGGTGTGACAGAGGATGATGCTACAGATGGAGTGAGATGGAGGCAGATGATCCAATGTGGTAATCCTTAACTGGAACAGCTAAAACAAGAGGAAGAAACAGTCTGGCTTGACAAATTATGGATGTTGGTTGGTGTCCACCAGGTGGAGCTTGAGTCTTTTCAGAAAACCAAAGAATTCAGGTCTCCTCACAAACATGTGGCACCACCGCACTTTGGAAAATGATAATTTACTTTGGCAAAGTTGCTGATTATAGTTTGATGCTTTGATCCAAACCACATGAGAACTGAGAGTTCTGAAAACAAAGATGATTTACTCACGTTTGTCTTTTCAGGCAGAAGCAAACTGACGGATGGTTTTCTGTGTTTCTGATGTTTGTTTGAGGTTTTTGCTGTTGTTTCCTTATTGGTTCTGGATACATTTTGCAATCAGTCAGTTTCTGGCCTGTAATTTTTTAATACAGCTTGCAGGGACTCAGTGGAAATAAATTGTGTTTAACCAGGATTATATGAGTTATGACATCTGCTTTCCAAGTGTGTCCTGCCCAAGACAGGAAACAGTGGTGAATTATATGAACAGAAATTCACACGTAATGAGTTTACAAATGTGGATGACTAAAAGAGTAAGATAAAAAAACACTTCAAATGAGGGAATGTAATTGAGAATTGTTTTTGATTTGAGGCTACAGATTGTTTTTATGTGTTTGAAGCTACCTGGTACCTAGACCTGAATCTTGTTCCATTTTAAAATCTTCTAGGCTGGGCTGTGCCTTTGGAGGTGGTCCTGAGGGTCTTGATCAACACTGTAATGATGTGAGTCATTAAGGGTCACATCATGAGCCAAGATGTTAAACATTTGCGAGACATCTCTTTACCCTGACATCATGTGAGTTATTGAGGTCCAGAGATGGGCGTTACAGTAACGCGTTACTTGTAACACGTTACTGTAATCTGATTACTTTTTTCAAGTAACGAGTAAAGTAAGGGATTACTATTGCAAAAACGGTAATTAGATTACCGTTACTTTCCTGTAGGAACGCTGCGTTACTG
>NW_005187630.1:453316-455106 GCF_000239375.1 Pundamilia nyererei | reverse complement strand
TAAAAAAAAGAGACTTTTCCATTTGATTACATTTTGTATGATGGATTATGCAGAAAAAGTAGAATTGGGCTGAAAGATCTATCGCTTTATCACCTATTCAGGTTGTAAATCATGTTTTTAAAAAGTAACTAAGCAACTAAGTAATTAATTACTTTTGAAAATAAGTAATCAGTAAAGTAACAGGATTACTTTTGGGGGGAAGTAATCAGTAATTAGTTACTGATTACTTTTTTCAAGTAACTTGACCAACACTGTTGAGGTCACATGGGTCAGGATAGGTGCAGATGTGGAGCTGGGTCTTATCCTGCTGAGGTGGTTCTCCTGTGTTGTGCTTGTGGAGTGGTTGTTTGGTTTCTCCTTTGCAAATGTTTTAGTATTACTTACTGCACTACATTGTTCAGCTTGTGCTTGGATGTTTCATCCTTGGGTTTTTGTCTGAGTTGTTGCTGGGTCTGAAGTGCACTGGGATTTTGGAAGTTCCTCCTCAAAAAGGTCAAAAGAAATTGATGGCATTAGGCCAGCGGTCCCCAACTTTGTCGCTCCACGGACCGGTTTAATGTCAGACAATATTTCCACGGACCGGCTTTTAAGGTGTGGCGGATAAATGCAACAAAATAAAATGATACGACCAAGACAAAAACTGTGGTATTTTGTAAGTACAATAATAAACATGAATTCACTGTGTAATTGTGCAACTTTATTAGCAGCATCCACCTGAAATGCGGCAACAATATTGAGAGTAACATCCTCCTCTCTGCCCCTTAATGCTCTCTGGTCACTATAGTAACGCGTAAATATTTCTTTCAAAGCAAGACACACAACTACAACATGGTAAAAGACCCAGGGCAACCAAGTTAACGATAAAAACCCTAAAAACCAACTCTTGCTCAGTTCTGTTTTTACCCCCTAAAGTTGGGACTGTAAATTAAAATTCAGCTTCTAGGCTCCTTATTTAAGTTTCAAGACATAAGATCCGGTTCACCCAACAGTGCCAAAGTGGTGATTAAACTCCAGAAGTGTTGACCCACACGATGACTGTCACAGTGGCCTTCAGATAAATCAGTGGGGAATGCAGCCCAGAATACATGCACTAATCAAGGAATCCAAACACATAGTTTCTTTTTGCCATTTTTGTAGTTAAATGCCAACTCATAAAACATTGTGCCATGAAAAGAAACAAACCAGCCCCACCAACATTTCTTTTTTAATTTTTACATGAATGGTGGAGTAAGTTTGTTGGACATCTACCAGGTCCCCATCAATCTACCAGAGGTTGGTAATGGCTTTTGTTTGCCACAAGCCTAAATAGGTACATTTTCAAAAACTGGATAATATTAGCTCGCAAATGGCTTTTCATTGATTCAATTAAGATTACAGTTTTTCCATTACTGAGGCTCCAAACAAGCAAAACTTCTTTAAAAAGGATTGAACTTAAACTAAACAAACCTTAAATAGATGGGTTGCTAATGATTCGAGAGATGTTAATGGCTGGGGACTTACGGTGGAATTTCTTACAATAGTTTGTGTTGATTAACACTATCCCATCATTGATACCTGTGAAGTGTAACCCTTCACAGATGAAAACATGTTATGATCTCTCTGTACATTTTGGTTTATTTCTGTAACATTTCAGATTTCTAAAAACATTTCTAAACTCTGTAAGTAGAATCAAATAATTTATGGATTTAGGGTTTTTTTTGGATACTTTATCTTCTGTTGCAGATTCCCTCCTGCATGCTGACTGTGTGTGCGTGTGTGTGTGTGTGTGTGTGTGTGTGTGTGTGTGTGTG
>NW_005187630.1:448792-453296 GCF_000239375.1 Pundamilia nyererei | reverse complement strand
GAGAGAGAGAGAGAGAGAGAGAGAGAGAGAGAGAGAGAGAGAAAAGCTTTGCAGGTGTGATTTTGCATATTTTCTATTTGGCTCCACTCAGCAGAGAGATTAGCAGCAGGTAGAGTGACAGGTGGATTAAAATGGACTGCATCTCTGGCTCGAGTAAAAAAAAAAAAAATTAATTAGACCTTCATTATAGAGCAGTTACTTGAATTGTCATTGCAGCAGTGCTGAGGGTTTAACTCCTGTGTTGATGTTGTTCTGTTCATGCTATTAACTGCAATAAATGCCGTTATTAGACAGCAAAATATTAAATGAAACTTTAAATGAAATGAAAACAAAAACTTAAATTGAAGTGTTCCAGGTATTTCCTACTGGAAGGAAGACCATGAGGCAGTTCCAGAAATGCTGGAAAGATTATGTCTTTTGGCTTGCCCATCCATCCATCCATTGAGACTGGTGCGCCCAAGATGGATGGATGGATGGAAAGTTTTACACATCTATTCATGCATCCATTTTCTGCTGCTTATCCAATGGAGCAGCAGTTTCTAAGAAATGCCCAGCTCTGGCTTTCCTGGCTGCCTCCTCCGGCTCTTCTGGCAGAACACTGAGGTTTTCCAAAGCCAGCTGAGAGACATCATCTGCCTGTTTCTGCCCCTGATTTACTTTCATTTAAACATACCTGAAACACCTCACCTGGAAGACATTCTAGTCAGATGAAGAAGCAGCTGAACTGAATCCTTTCAGTGTAGGAGCACCTCCACTCAGAGGTCCTCATTGACTGAGCTCCTCACCCCGAGCCTGGCCACCCTTCAGAGCGAGCTCCGCTGCTTGTTTCTGAAAGTGTCTCGTTCCTTCATTCACTGCCCAGAGTTTCTGTCTAAAGCTGAGTGTAGGAAGGTAGAATGAGTTTTTACTCCGCCAACCTTCGACCTTGAGCTACTTGAACTCCTCCACTTGGGACAGCAACTCATCTCTAACCTATAGTGGGGCTTCATCCCATTCCGGCCAAGAATCACAGCTACAAAATGAATAAAACTGCTCCAGCTGAGCGTCAATCCAACAGATTTTTTTTAAATCTGCAGCTTCTCTACAGACAAACACATTTGATTTTTCAAATTAGTCCATAAAATTAGCCTTTCTTGTGTGTTATCCCACACCTCTTGTGGTCTGATGGGTAATTGCTCATTGAAATGCATGTGGGGAGGCCGTTAGCCAGCTGCTGACATGAGGCTGACTCCAAGATAAATAAAGCAGCCCAGGAGACAGCCCTGCTCTCCTCATCATCATATCTTAATTGGAAAGGACAGCTTTAATTAAAATGAAACCATTTAATGTATTTTGTAATTAAAGATGAGTTAGATGGCGACTGCTGGGTTGGGCTAGCAGGGCCGCTGAAACAGAAGCAGGCTTTGATTTCATCAACACATTAGAGTTAAATCTCCTATTTATTCTTTTCTTAGATGAATATCATCCTGTTAGGAATTTAAAGGCATTGAACTCTGAGATGGATTATGGCTTGAAACATTAATTCAGAAGAACATTGGAAGAAGCAAAAACTGCAGTTCCCCTAATTTCCACTTGAAGCTCCAGCAGTGGGTTGTTCCCCTCGACTCCCATTAACCATCTTTAACCTGGCTACAAAAAACAGCTTAGTTTGCATTATTAGGGGTGTGGCCTCTTTGATTGACAGGTGGATGGTGACCCAGCTGCTAACTGCAAGGCGTCACCTCAGCTAATTGGAGCCCCTGGAACCTCTGGAACATATTTTTATGTGGATATCATCTGGAGGTTAAAATAGTGACTTCTGGTTTCCAAAACACAAAACATGATGTCAGCCAAAACGCTGATGTTGAAAAATGGGTGATGTTACATTTATTAGTCCCTGAATCCTCCCTTCGTTATGCTGCAATAGGTGTAGGCTGCTGGGGGATTCCCATAATGCATTGAGTATTTCTTTTCACCCACTATGTGTTAATAGACCTCTCTGCATTGAATCATACTTGTTATTAACCTCTGTCTCTCTTCCACAGCATGTCTTTATCCTGTTTTCCTTCTCCCACCCCAACTGGTCACAGCAGATGGCCCCGCCCCTCCCTGAGCCTGGTTCTGCTGGAGGTTTCTTCCTGTTAAAAGGGAGTTTTTCCTTCCCACTGTCACCAAAGTGCTGCTCATAGGGGGTCATTTGATTGTTGGGTTTTTCTCACCTTGAGGTGACTTATGTTGTGATTTGGTGCTGTATAAATAAATTGAATTGAATCTTTCAGTTTACTATCAAACTGTAATTAATACAGATCTCCAGCTGCACTCTGGCTCAGGATAATCACATTTGATGTGTCTAGAAAATTAATTCTCTATATATGTGGGGAATAATTACAAAACTCAAATAACAATTCTCCCTTTTGGTTTGCGATCACCTCCTCCCAGAATGCAGTAGTGTTGCAGAACAGTGGGTTTTGCTTTAACAGGCAGAAAAGCATGCGCTTCAATTTCTGCTAGCCTTCAACAACCTTGATTTCATCCACTAGGTGGCGTGACATCTCCATCAGCCAAACACTGAGGCTCACCTGCCTGCTGTTACAGCTAAAGGTACACAACAAATGGAAATACATCTTAAACTTTAAAGTACAAGTTAAGTGAAATGTGCCTTTGAATAATATTTCATTCCACTGATTCTGTGTGTCCTTCTCTACAACACTTGAAGCGGTGATTTCACATTTTTCTCTTTTGCATGCACACTCACTCTTCCTCCCCACTTTCCCGCAGACAAATAATTTGGTCCTGCCTCCTCCATCCCTCTGCTGTTAGGTGGTACAGCCCACTGCCATACTCAGCAGTCAGCCTCTCTCTCGGAGGAGGAGGATTCACACTCTGGTTTTATTTCTCTCCTCCTCTCCTTCTCCTCTTGCTATGACCCATTTGACAAGCGGCTGCCACCAAGACCGATGTGAGTAACAGACACACGCAGACACAGAGTTACATGAGTGTGTTTTTGAGAGAGTGAAGAACGATGTGGTTAGGGTTCACCGGGAGTGCAGTGATGTGCAGGTGTGCATCTCAGGTGTGACCAAGTGTTCATGTGATGGAAACAACTCATGGAGCAAGAGCTGGGCTGAAACTAGATGCTTTGCCCTTTACACTGATGTGAGGAGTGGGCTGAAAGAGCTTTAGCTGTGGCTCAGGAGGTTTAGCAGATCATCTACTGATCAGAAGGTTTGATTCCTGTCTGCTTCGGTCTGCATGTTAAAGTATCCGTGGGTAAGATACTGAAACCTGAGTTGCTTCTGATGTGTCCATTGGAGTGTGAAAGATAGATAGAAATAAAGCACTTAGACATAGAAAAAATGCTTGAATGAATGTGTGTGTGAAGCAGTGAATGTGACATGTTGTATAAAAGTGCTTTGACTGCTCGAGTAGAAAAGTGACATGTAAAAACCAGTCCATTCACATGAGGAACAGTGGTCTCAGCGTGTGAGTGTGTTGATGGACATGAAATACGTGTGTTTGATCTCATTCTTCACTGAAAGACTAAATTGTGCCTCTTCATCGCTCTAAAGTGAGATGCTGTCACATCACTTGTCTGAATGGGTGTCTGTGCAGGTGTTAGACAGCATTCAGAAACACAGTGCTGTTTCTCAAAAGCAGGAATCAGTCATTTACAGCTTTTTTAAGCCAGGATGTGTTTTTTGTGCCCATGTGAACTTATTCAAGAAGTATGGTGGATATGTTCTGCTGCTGATTTCAGCTTCCGAACATGCTTTGTTGGTGCAGAACGTTTTTGACACGGCACAGACAGAAACTAGGTTACTTTTAAAATAACGTGAACATGTTAAAAATAACATTTTTTATGTAAGCATCATAATCTTTAAGGATTGGTATGACTAAAGGCGGCACAGCAGTGATGAATCTCAGCTTGTCTGAGCCTCTTCTTGTCCACATGTCAAAGAAAACAAACTCAAATACCTCCTGATGGTACTCAAAGTGTTTGTGTGAGTCTAAAATATATCAAATACTATCAACATTCACCTTAGAAGAGACACAAAAAGACATGAAAATGACCAACATGTTCTGATCTCAGGACCTCAGATGCTGTTGTTCTGTCAGATGTCTCCGGTGTCTCTGACTCACAGGTAAGGCGTCCTTTGATGTTTCTGTTTTGACACACCCACCCAGCGATAACAGGTTCATTTATATTAAGAGGGTTTAAATCAAACTTTCTTTTCTATAATCGGACTTTGGCTAGGTTTAAGACCTGAAAACTACTTGCTTAGATTCAGGAAATGGTCACTGTTTGGGTTAAAATGTTCTCCTTCTCAGCATTAACCATGCATGTAATACCTGAAACGATCAAAAGAAAATCAACATTATTTATGCAAGATAATTCATAATTTTATTGGGGAGGGGGTTCGTGGCTCAAAGAGTTGGCAGTTCGTCTTGTAACCGGAAGGTTGCCGGTTCGAGCCCCAGCTTGGACAGTCTCGGCCGTTGTGTCCTTGGGCAAGACACTTCACCT
>NW_005187630.1:429207-448577 GCF_000239375.1 Pundamilia nyererei | reverse complement strand
ACGCCCCTGAGCTGCACCTCTGTCTGGTCCTTGTGGGTCCCCTTTGAGTCTTTGTTTTTCTGACTTCTTTCCAGCAATAAGAACAAAGCTCTAACTACAGCAGCACAGGGACAGTGACTCTGAGGTCCTTTTCTTTGTTAAACACTCATCTAATCACAACAGATCCAATCATGTTGTCTCCTCTTGGGACTCAAAACTAATTAATGAGAGTTAAGCTCATGGTTGTGTTTATGCATCCTTGAAAAACATGTAACATCCTCACCATCCACACTGACAGATCAGTGTCACAGTTTGTAAAAGTGGTGTGAACATGGCTGAAGAGGCATCTCTAAAATATTTGGGACTCAGTAACACTTTTAAACAGATGCTGAAGGCATTAAATAAAATAAAAAAATTCCAAAATAAAGCAGAAGTCAGGACACATGAAGTTTAAGTTTAACACAGGGTGGAGAACACGACGACAATGTGACTTTTTCAGTTTTGATAAATGATTTTAAGACGTCAACCATCTTCTGAAAGCCTGAGCTGTGACACTGAATTCTTAGTGCAGCAGGATGAACATCAGAGACATAAAGTCACAAACTAATGAAAGCAGGATGCAGAGGAGATGAGGAGATCGCTGCAACAGGAAACTGAATGGATCTGTAATCGGCACACCGATCATCCAGACTGACGCTGTGGATGAGAAGCTCCTGTTTTATTTCTTCCTGGAGACATTAAGGAGCTGACAGATGGGCGCTGATGGCTGCGTTTGTCTGTCACGTATAGAATGAGGATGTTTTTCTAATGTATGTAGACAGTAATGTACGTATATTGTCACTTTAAGGTAATTCATGTGGCAGTACGATAGCAATATACTGCAGAATAGTCAGCAATTCAACACTGTATATGATCACACAGATTACACTAAACATCAAAGTCAGCTTGGTATGTGTCAGCCATTCCCACCATATTTTCCTAATCTCTCATAAACTGACATCTTTATGACGGATAACAGTTACTTAAATTGATTTATTTCTATTCGAAATCAGTTCATCTTCTTCCAGTGGCTTGAAAGATGTGAAAAACTAAATACACTGAAAATATGAAACTATCTAAAGTTTGATATATTTCAAGGAGTTACCCTGAGTTATAAATGTTTGCAGTGGGTGCATCCACAGATGAGGTCAACTAAAACCAAAAACCAGCTCCGTTTTTTGTCCTAAAACACGAGTTGCTTCACTGGATTCACACTTGTCTTTATGCTGGGCCTTGGTGCAGCAAGAAGTGGCTCTTCACTTCCAGTCATTAAAAATATGAACAGAAGCTTCATCAAGTCACAAAATAAAAGACCCCGTGCAGACTAAACACGGCACTTTAGAAATGCTCTTGGTGTGATTTAAAGTCGTGTGAAGAAAAAAGTATCCCAGAGACATTGCATCCTGGGGTACCATCCTCTCTTTAATCTTTTGATTGGCTGACCCTTGCAGATTAAAGGCTTGGACATTTGGAGGGTGGGGTCTCTCTGCTCGGAGCCAAAGCTCTGCTCCTGAGATGACCATATTAGGTACTTCCCCTTTTTGTGACATCCAAGAGTCAATTAAATAAAATACCAGTCTGCAGCCCGAGTTTTTGACTCAAAGAGATCACTCTACATACACTGACCTCATTGGGCATATTTAATATGAACAGCCAACTTAGTTTTACAAGATGGTAGTGAGATCTACTAGGATATATGGCTTGGACAAAGACAGTTTTCAAGCTGGAGATGTTAAGATCTTCACTGGGATGATCAGGATGGACAAGATTAAAAATGAGTACATCAGAGGGACAGCTGAGGTTGAGCGGTTTCGAGAGAAAGTTGGAGAGGAGGGACAGCGGAAGTGTTGGACAATGGATGAGGAAAACCACAGAGAAGATTTATAAATGTAGTGAAGGAGGACATGTAGAGGGTGGTGAGGCAGAGGAGGATGCTAGGGATAGGATGAGACAGAGACAGATGAATTGGCTCTGGCAACCACTAAAGGCAGCAATCGAAAGACAAAGAAGAGACCAGCGCTGGAACATGAGATATATGACAGGAAATAACCAGAAGCAATAGGCCCCTTTAAAGACTTGATTCGACCTGATGAGTAAAGTTTTAAGGCAGAAACAGTTCCAATTTTATTTATATAAAACCAATTCACAACAACAGTTGCCTCAAGGTGCTTTATCCTCCTAGGACAGGGGTGGGCAATCTCAGTCCACGAGGGCCGGTGTCCCTGCAGGTTTTAGATGTGTCCTCGAACCAACACAGCTGATTTAAATGGCTAAATTAGCTCCTCAACATGTCCTGAAGTTCTCCAGAGGCCTGGTAACGAACTAATCATGTGATTCAGGTGTGTTGACCCAAGGTGAGATCTAAAGCCTGCAGGACACCGGCCCTCGTGGACTGAGATTGCCCACCCCTGTCCTAGGACCTGGCGTCCACATATGTGGACATCACATTTTGGGTTATTTAGACCAAAATATTCAATTTTGCTCCACAAGGGCCTGATATCCACTTATGAGGACATTATACTGCTACTGTTCTATCGAAATTTTAAATGAATATCCTCATATGTGGCTCTCATTTTTCTTAAAAACAAAAATTAGGTAAAAAAAAAAAAAAATCTGCTAATTCTTTGTTTTTACATTCATCGGGTCCCAATCAGCCCAAATATCAAAGAGAAATTAAAAATGCATGCTGTGGAAGAGTTCGGGTCTTAGGAGGTGTTAAGGTTCAAAAGTTGAGGAAGGGTACAAGAGGTGATCGAAGAATAACCACACTGGTCCGGCCGGGTGAAGTCAAACGAAGATTTTAATTCACACGTGGGAAGATCACTAGAAACAGCAATTGATCTTCGAATTACTAAAGCACAAACCATTATTTTATAACATCAGGGTTTGTTTACTGACGCCCCTTCATGCGTCACAGATACATTTTACACATACGTCAAATCAACACCACAATGACCTTTAACACAGAACATCTTATTCTATTTTCATGGCTGGCCCTTCCTGTCTACCTTTCAGTTCTTGTCTTGTTCCTCTTTCTTGCCGAGACACCAAGAAACGGTTCCTCTTTTACCGAGACACTTTCGCAGTTAGCACCAGACATGAGTAACCTCTCCTCTAAACAAATCTAACTAAAAGTGTGTGTGTTGACCTTACTCAGCCTCTATGTCACCTCTCGCACTTCTGACCTTTTACCAGACCAGAGGCTCACTGAGACTATGTGTATGTCTTCTACTAAATAAATGTTCTAATCAAAAACCTCTAATGAAACCTTAATATAAAATAACCTGATATAAGTGTTTTGTAAGCATGTATTGCAATCCTTCTATGTTCTAGTTTTCCCTCAGCATGGATCATCTGGACAGTCACACCAGTGAAGCTTAAGACCCTTAATGAACCAAACATCAACTCAAAATAAGCACAGATATGCAATGTGTATAAAATAGTTATAACTGCATCTGAAATACAAAGTTAATATGATAACCGTATGCATAAACATCTTAAGGCCATCCTAAAGCTATCTGTTACATTGCTAAAGCAATGATCATACTGCAGATTATATTATGCTGGTAAACTACTTTTTGTTCATCCCCACAGAGGTTAAGATAAGTTAACGGTTATTAGTCCTACATGTGCGAAATTTGTTACATTTACATCGTAAGCTAAGGATCCTAAAATTACACAAGAAAGAAAGTAGAGAAAACCCCAACAATCAGATGACCCCCCTTAATAATGATTAAATGCAGAGAGATGTATGAACACAAAGTGAGTGAAAATGAGTAAAATAATAATAATAATATTAAAAGTGGCTATTGATCCCAAGAGTTCAACGATGTGAATCTCATTCCAACTTTAAAAAGTAATTTTATGTGCTTTTCCTCACCAAAAATCATGTCTGTAATCCTCATTTTTTTCTCTTAGAATTATATTAAAACCTTTTATTACTAAGTTTGAAGCATTTTATAAAAAGTATTAAGTTGTGTTTTGCCTCAGACTGTTTTAAAAGCAACACACAAGCTTCTGATTAATGTTGATTGCAATACAAGTGGCCAGTTGATTCATCAGTGCAAAATGCAGATACAGGTATTCTGCCGATAAAGGGTCATAAACTGATTTAACTGCTGAAGCAGCCATCCACATTCCACAGAAAATGTCGGCGTTACTTAGCCTAGTATACATTTTTCACAGCCTTTTTTGCTGTTGCTATTTTGATAAATGTTGTGTTTTTCATGAATCTGATGGAGGCGGACAGACCATCATCATCACTGCAGAGCGAACGGACGCTCTCTGACAGCTCTTTAAAAACTTAGACAGATAGACAGAGAGAAGTAGCCTTATTGGCCTCATCCAAACGCCAGCACCCGCCCTCTGCTCTGCTCTGGATTTGCTGCCAAACTCTGAAAAGCTCGTCCCTTAAAACCAATAACCAGGAGGGTGTGAAATTATCTTGTCATCGCTCTCTTCTACCCCTCGTCTCGCATTTCTCCTCTTCTTCTCTGTCTCCACCCTATAAAGCTTATGTGCCAGCCAAACAATGCAATGCAATATAAGCAATGAAACAGCTGTAATCACTCAGTCACCCGTTCAGCGCGCTGCAGGCACTGTGGCGACCTGGCAGGCTTATCGATCTCTGGTGGCGGGAACGATTAAAGGCACCCCGGCAGTTAACAGATGGTGAGTGACGGCACTCATAAACCTCGCACTAAAAGACTAATGTCCTACAAGCAGCATCCGGCGTGCCAGCAATAAACAACCCTGCCGCAGACTGTCAGCGATACGAGCAGGGAGAGAGGGATGAAGGGAGGCGACGGGCCACCTGCTGTCCCACCAAACATGGTTTGACATGCGGGGGGTCCTCGGAGCTGAATATGGAGCGCTGATGGAGGTCGTGAGAGACAGTCTGCTCTCAGCTTTCAATTACAAAACCCAAATGGTGCCTGAATGGTTCAAATCTGAAGGAAAGAGGACAGAAAGAAACCCAGAGGAATACTTTGGAAGGAAGATACTTTACAAAAATACAGCAACAGATATAAGCTTGACAATGGCGTAGCTCCATGTATGCTAATGTTGGTCAAGCTGACCACCTCTTCAGTTTAGTTTGAAAAATCTCAACAATTAATATCTTGCATCTAACAACTTAGACTAGATTCACACTTAGGTGTCTTTAGTTAATTGTCATGACAACAGCAACTAATCATGGAAAGATAAGCTTCAGTTAGCAGTTAGCATGAGCCAAGCTGCCTCCATGTTACTGTCTTTGTTCATGTAAAACAGTCTGATTTCACAACACAGTGATAGCTTCTCCTAGATTTTAATGCCAAACTACATGAGCCAGAGTATGTAGAGTATGTAGTCTAGCAGAATATTTACATTCTGAGTAGGATTTGACAGACTGATGCCTGCAGTGGCTTTCAAAGAAAGTCTGTCTTCCATGCAAACTATAGGACACCATGACTATCTGCTAGCGACCAATGCAAGTGCAAGGAGGCGTTCAGTGTAGCAAACTTTACTTCTTTGCAACCGATATCACGCTATCGACTGCCAGCAACCTCTTGCAACCAATCACCAACCAGTCTTAGAATATACGTTTTCCCCTAGACTGGTGGTTTTCAGGGGGTCACTGAACATTGTCTAAGCCTAAATAAGTATATACAGTAAATGTGGCTTTAGCACTTAATTTCATGTTAGCTGCCAACTGGCTGGGGAACACACATTTTTCTCTCCTGATCAGTGATTGCCAGATGGTCACCACCTCATCATAAATGCCGAGACCAAATCTGAACTTGGGGGGAATGAAAAAAAATATTAATTCCAAGTGACACATCAAAAACTTCACATTTGTTTCAAAATGCCAGTTGTGCCTTTCTCACAAACATAGGGTTAGGGTCATGTACAGCCTTAGATAAAACGTTATTTATTATACTACTCATTCTAATATTAATCCAGAGAGCACTCCACTGTGATCACCACACTGATTCTACTGTAGAAATAAGGCTGCTCATCACTGCTTTGTTACCTACTGAAAATCAGGCTCTGGCTCCTGGGCTGGAGACTGCATACGCCACTCTGGGTTCTTCACAACTAGCTTTGTGTGCTTTGCAGCTGTCTCTGCAATTTAGCTTCTCGTTAGTGTCCTGTCATGCAATAAATAAATAAAAGTCCACATCTCTACTCCTAAGCTGTAAATCACTCTAAAATTTCCCACCTCACAGCACATGAACAAAAAGCCAGCTGACTGTAGCACGTTTGCAGCAAAAAAAGGCATTTATGTAAAGAGCATAAGCTCAATAACTGAGTTACTATGTTACATAAATATATATGGCCACGCAATGCATATAATATATAGAGTTTGAACCATTTTGGTGCATACATGTAAATTTCGTTATGGTGAACTTGTCGTACATTAGCTTGCTTGTTCTGATGCATTATAAACTTGTGGTTTCTGAGTTAGCTTAGCATTCAGATGTGAAATGGGTTTCAGCGGACGAGGATTGGAGTTTAAATTGTTCTCAGCACAGCTGATTTCAGTGGCTAGATTACCTCCTCAACTTGTCTTGATGCTCTCCAGAGGCCTGGTAATGAACTAATCATTTGATTCAGGTGTTTTGACCCAGGGTGAGATCTAAAACCTGCAGGGCACCGGCACTCGAGGCCTGGAGTTCCCCACCCCTGGTCTAGATGATGACAATGCTGCATCTCCAACTTTGAGATAAATAAAATAAAATATACCCGACTAGATAAAATAGATGCTAGTCGGGTATATTTTAGCATCTTTTCAGCCAGTGAGTCTTGTTTGAGAAACTTTCTCTCATGAGGTAGATGTAAACCAAAGCATACCTGCATGGTTACAGATAGCTTTTTGGATGTTAAGAAGTGAAATGGAAGTGAAACTTTCAGTGACCCCAGAGATTGCAACTTTTTAACTCAAAGTCATACTTGGTAATAAGTCTGGGCAGTTGTTTGGGGAGCCTCAGTATCAACTTCTGTGGTCAGAGCGACATAAAAACTGTGCGTGTCCTGTATGTATGAATAAACAAATCCATGAAAAACATTTAACAAATTGGAGGACTTTGCCCCAGGATAAGGTTTCAATTTTTTCCCCTTTGCAGATTTATGTCTACTTTCAGTTTATGAAACTTGCTCAGGAGAGTAATTCTCTCATTTTTCTGGAGCCCGTTCTCTTTGCTGTAACTTCCAGACACAACCTCAGAGATTTATCATGGCAGCATGATGTAACAGCCCGGCACAAGAGTTTACAGGGGTTTCTGAAATCAAATTTTCTGCTTCCCTTTTGTTAGGGCATACCCCATTTTTGTGCTCTCTTTGGCTGACAGACATGCTTGTTGTTGATAGGAGGAAAGCAGCATGAATGTGAGAGAAAATTAACTCCAGTCTGACAGATGGAAGCCAATTAGTTGCTCTGGCCACTCGTTAGGGCCGCCGGCTGAGCCCGCTGGGGCTGTGTGTGTGTGTGTTTGTGTACAGGGAGGGTGTGTAGCTGTGCACTTTGTTTGTGGTACAGTTTTTCTTTATTAATTTACTTTTGAGAGTTGTGCAAGTGCTGTGTGAGAGCTGTGTGTGGCTTATGGCTTTAGTTAGTGTTTGTAGACTTGCTTTAAGGCCAAAGTAAGAGTGAGTCTCTAGGAAAGTATGTCAGTGTAATGCCACGTAACGTGATGGATAGTGTACTGTCAGTAATACAGGTGTGTGTGTGTGTGTGTCAGCTGTGGGTTCAGGCAGTGTTTTATGTCTAACTCCATTACCGTCTTCCTCGCGTCAGGTGCTGAGACACCAGGCCTCAGTGTCTAACTTAATTTGACGGTTTGTTTTCCAGACGCCAGGATGAACGGTGAACTGAGAGCCGGTCGGACCACGACAGCCAAGAGAGGAAGCAGCGCCATTGACAGGTGCGTCTGCATATCTACCACTCCACCTGAGTTACAGATATTGCTTCTGTGGTTACATTTATAGAAACTTCAATTTAAAAATAATGAAAAAGATCATGACTTGCACCCTCACAACACTATGAAATAAGCTTAAAAATAATGAAAGTTTGACTAAAGAGTGTCCTAAAGAGGAATTCTATTCACTATCTTCAGCTGGAAATTGTTTTATGGTGGTTCTATGTTGACATTTAAACACATTTGGAGGGAAATCTTGGAGGAAACTTCCAGCATGAAGTTTAGGGATTGCTTGGAAATGGGCTTTGCAGTTGTCACTATGCATTCTTGATAATTTAGAGATCAGCCTTAGAGACATGATAAGATGAAGAGAAGCAGTAGCATCTCATAATCTCAGTGCAGGTGGAAGTGGTACATCATCAAGGTAGAGAAAAGGCGATTTTAGGAAGACGCTTTGATTGCTTTGGAGTAGAAAGTTTGCACGTTTGTACATTATCTTGCACCGGTTACTGAAAAGTGTGCATAATTTAATACATTTATTATTATAAATACCAATAAATCTTAAAGAACTCAAAAGAAGTAATGTGGAAATGTTAAAAAAAACAACTAAAGATAAAGAATATCCAAACAAACAAGCCAGCAGCCTTTCTTGATAGCTTGAGCTTGATAGTTGAGATGATTATTTATCAATCTTAAACATCATCTAGATGTCCTCCTTAGACTTTCCAGAAAACAAAGCTTGTGTTCAGAAGCTGTCTCATATTTTTCCATCGAGAAATTAGTATTAATGTCAAAAATACTGCTCCCTAACAGTAAGTTAACGACCAAATCTCCTTCTTTCTCATCCTTCTGAGTGAATTAAAGCATCATTAGCATCCATTACAGATTTATAATGATAACATCAGGTGGCAGAGTTGATGAGTGTGACAATAAAGACGTGAAGTTTGCCATGAAAGAAATCAGACAGTTTACATGCAGACACATGTAACTGACTTAAAAGTGTTTTATTGCTTCATTCACAGCTGTTTAGTAACCAAATGTGAATCAGACGCCACTGCATTAAAAACAACAACAAAAATATGTGCAGTTCTTGATTTTATCATCATCACTCTTTAGAAGCTGCTCTTCTTAGAATTTTTAATGAAATTTTGACGAGGAAAGATGAACATTTTTGATTTAACAGCATCATCCAAATCCTCACATTGATCATTGCTGAAAACTTTGGGTTCTCCTCTGTTATCTTGTCCTGTCGTGTGTCTCAAGGTTTTGTTTTGGGCATTTTTAAAGGTGTCACATATCTTACATATGACATGATATCCAGTTATACGTTTTATTTCTTCACAGAATGTTGCAAAAATAATTATCAGTTATCATTATCATTATAAGTTCTTGTTTGTGCTTTGTTGCCACTGTGATCAACAATCTTGGCCATCATTGGTTCAATCAAAAGTCAGAAATGTACTTATTACATTGGACCAGGCTCTTAGCTTTGATAACCATGTTAATAGTCTTTGTCATACTACTTTGTCCATGTTTTGTGCCTCAGTTGAATGGTGTCAATTCAATTCAATTTTATTTATATAGCGCCAAATCACAACAAAAGTCGCCTCAAGGTATAGATACAGAGAAAAACCCAACAATCATATGACCCCCTATGAGAAAGCACTTTGGCGACAGTGGGAAGGAAAAACTCCCTTTTAACAGGAAGAAACCTCCAGCAGAACCAGGCTCAGGGGGCCATCTGCTGCGACCGGTTGGGGTGATAGAAGGAAGACAGGATAAAGACATGCTGTGGAAGAGAGACAGAGGTTAATAACAGATATGATTCAATGCAGAGAGGTCTGTTAACACATAGTGAGTGAGAAAGGTGACTGGAAAGGAAACACTCAATGCATCATGGGAATCCCCGGCAGCCTACGTCTATTGCAGCATAACTAAGGGAGGATTCAGGGTCACCTGGTCCAGCCCTAACTATATGCTTTAGCAAAAAGGAAAGTTTTAAGCCTAATCTCGAAAGTAGAGATAGTGTCTGTCTCCTGAACCCAAACTGGAAGCTGGTTCCACAGAAGAGGGGCCTGAAAACTGAAGGCTCTCCCCCGTGTCCAATTGTAATTCACTGTAAACTAGTCTCAGTAAGTCACTTATAAATTGTCCAAAGTGGTGATTACTTTGAGAGCTCTGCATAGTCACGTCTGCTGACATTAGTGAACTCCTGCATTAATAAATATCATGCAGGTCATTGAGGTCATCCGACTAAAACCTTTCAATGGTTCTTTGTTCCAGAATGAAAACTAACAGAGACGTATATGTAGATACATTTTGCTTACTTGCTTAATTTCCTTCACTGCAGTAATCTGATGGATACTGAACCTTTATTACAAATAGAAACATTAATATCTAACAGACACGTTTGCTGAGTAGACAGCATAACAAATCAAGGTGATGCTTATACACACAACCTATTTAAATATGACACCTGAAAAGTCTATTTGGATGAAAATCTGTATCTAAGAAAATGTGCTGTTCCCAGTGTCTCCATACAAGTGCAAACTTATGTTTTGTAATTCTGGAAATTCAGACCAAACTTCCCTCCCTGTTTTTAGAAGTGTAATCCAGGAAAGGAAGAAGGCCAGTAATAGTGTTTTGTGTTGTGTTGATGAGCCTTTGCTGAGGCCCCGTTTTTCAGCCTTGTATCATTCTATTAAAATAGCTTTGACACATAATCTGTTAAAACTTTACAATACGACTCCCCTGCATTTCATTTTATAATTATAAAGTTATTTTATTTTGAATTACAATGTAATTACATTTACCTACAAATACTTAAAGGTAGGTACACTAGAATAAGGGGCTAACAAGTCTGATTTTTACAGGAATCAAAGAAAGAATTATTATCAGATTAAATGTATTTAATGCTTAATGTTATTTAAGGCTATTACTTCATAGTATGGATATAGATAAACACTACACTAAGTAAAGCAATGCGTACCTTTAGGTAGAGCACAATTTAATAGGAATTTTGTGGAAAAACAAACAATAGGAGGAGCGAGGCCCGTATTACTGAGTGTTCAATCTTGCACTTTTACATCTCTATCATCATTATGTTTATGTACATGATGTTCTATTATTCAATTTCCCTCACTTTTTAGTAATTATTTAGCAGAGATTTGAAACAGTTTATTGATAATTTAGTTAATGACATTTGTTTAAAGTTAAAATAAATAAACAAACATTAGTCTTGTGCATGATATGGCCCCTGACCAAAAGCTACAGCAGACCTATGAGGTGAGATGGAGAAACATTGTTTTTCTGCAAAATTACCATGAAATTACAGACTTTAATTTATTTACACTGCAGTTAAAATTATGTACAGAATAATTTCTGTCTGCTTTCCTGTAAAATATCTGAAGTTACACACTACATAAATGTATTTAGAGTATAAATATTTCTTTGTTTCCTGTAAAAACTTGACTCCCTACCCCCTTATTCTAGTGAACCAACCTTTATGTATTTGTAGGTAAATATAATTGTAATTTAAACGTAATTCAATTATAATTCCATTTAATTACAGGGAATTATACCATAATCCAAATTATCCAAAAAACAAGTACAACTAGTGTTGCTTCAGTAAATCCATTTACATTAGAGGACATCCATGAGCGGTTCACAGAGACAGCATTCCTCCGCAATACAGGGACGTGCATTTGAATCTTTGAGTGTTCGAGATCCTTTATGTCGTTTAAATTCTTTGGAGTAATTTTGCTAACATTACATGTTAAACTTGTGTTTTTATGGCAGTACCACCAGAACAGCAGCTCTATCAATGCTGGTTTTCTGTGGTTGTTAGTGCTGCAGTTGGCATTTTGTTTGAGGCTGAAAGTGAATGACGGTCCAGCTGTCCCCAGCTTTAACCTCATTCTCTGTTTACATGGAAGCTAAAGCCAAACTGTCCTCCAAATCCCACCGCCGCACGCCGCTGGACGGATTAAAGCCGGGACGAACACGACTCAGCGACGGCCAGAGTTGGGATTTACAGCCAGGCAGCCGCACAGCCAACCCCCAGAGAGGCTGTGAGGATCTGTGGAGGGAGCCAGTGGGAACAGTTCACTGTGCGTGAACCCTCGTTCCTCAGGATTTCACATAATTCACTTACCACAGCCTGCAAAAGACGGCAGGCTTAAACAAGCTTTACTTCTTAAACCTCTACCATCATGAGAAACTAAGGTGGAGAGTCAGAGCTCAGCCCAAACATCCAGAGAATGTTTGTGGATGCTAGAATTAACAATACGTCCACAAACACAGAAAAATGGACAGAGCTTGTTCCCGCTTTGTCTTTTTTTATATAATTTGACCTCGAGAAATCTCCCGCCAAATTACATTTGATTTTTCTTTCAAATGTGCTAATTTTTTTTAAAAAAAGTTTCAGCCATTTGGCCACATGGAGAGCAGGTACACAGACTTTTATTCATCAGTGTGTGTTTTCTGCGGGATTTTTCCGTCTGAACACCCCAGCTTGTCTTCCAGATGGGTTCGGCCTCCTTCTCCGTGTCCTAATCAAAACTAACGACACCAAACCTGCTTTGAGCAGCAGAGCTCTCGCCTGAGGTACAAACACACAGCAGCTCATTGTAGCTACAACATTTATCACTGACAGAAGTATTCACAGGTAGCAAGCCAAGAAAGTTCACGTGATGATGCAAAAACCGGCAGCGTGTCGACCCAAGTTCAGTAATGTTTACTCATCAGAGGAAAATAGTAGTTTGGCGAGTCTGTCACAGCTGCTGCGGAAGCCCCAAACTTCCTGACAATTCTTCTGTAATCAAAAACGGGGTGTAATTTCAGGGGGTCTTGGAGGGGTTTTACAAGGAGTCTTAATGGGAACCATGTGCACAACTGTCTCATTAGCTTGCAGTGCCTAAAAACAGTATTCCCATTTGCATAGGTATATAGATATACACATATAGGTATACACAGCCAGCAGCACCTGGACCACTGATACAAAGCAGGACAGATCCATGGTGTCGTGTTGTTTACATAAAAAGTCTGAACCTACCATCTCAGTGTTGGATAAGTAACTGAGACTAATCAGACCAGGCAATATTTTTTTCCAAACCTCTATTGTAATCACACTGTTAGCACAGATAGGAGAGTTCAGAGTCAAGAAAAACCCGCAAAGTGGACTTCAAATTCTTTACACTCAAGTTTTGCAAGACAAAAGTACTGCAGGTACTGCGGGTTTCAAAGTACAAAGTTGAGTCAAATGAAATAAAAATGCAGCATTCAAGCTGAAAGTAAAAATCCAAGCAAAGTGCAAAACACAAATGTCTCAATGGAAGGCAAACAATGTTTTCCAGGCTGTTAACCCTCCAAATTACACTGTCGCTTTGCACATCTCTGAAATGGGAGCGTCATCTCGCAGCAGCCAATTTTGGAGTGCATCAGAGCACCGACCCCAGTGCAGGAAGCATCCCGAGAAAAGAAATTTCATTACAATATGATGACAGGGTGACTAAGAATATTTGAGTTTTCTCTAAAGCTGCTTTGATTTAACAGTAATCGAAAGGTACACGTAGCTTAATCATCATACTTAAACTGTTTTAAATGTTGCCCATAGTGAAAGTATTTTCAGGTTAATTAAAAACACGCCGTGCTTTAGCATGTTTGTTCTTGTTTTAGCTTCCAGCTCTGTTGCCCTGGATACGAGGTAAACTTGTGTCTGAGGTTTTTGGCAAACTGAATGATGCCACACGTTGCTTTCTCTGTAGCTCAATCTATCATTATCCTAGTTTCAAAATTTATAATTTTGTTACTTTTGGGTTTTCTTTTTGAAAAATTCAACTATTATGACAGTTTTCTTGCAAGATAACATAAAGACCATTAGAAAAATAAACTTCCTAACTGCGATGCTTAGGTGTATAATCACTGATAAATGTGTGATCGTCTGAATAATTATTTACGCTCTGATTCTCAGCTCTGTCCCTCATCCTCTAAAGGTCTGTCTCACAGTTTGAAGCCCTCTGAGAGGTTCTGGTTGCTCCATCCTGCATTTTAAATCTCTTTCCTCGCTGCAGACGTCCTTTCATGTTAGCAAGAAAGACTTTTTAAAAGCAGCGTATGCATCTCTAAGCTTCAGAGACCGAGACTCTGGGGGAAGGCTCTGAGCTCCAGTCTGAGGTGAAGGAAGCGGGGCTGTGTGGCGTGACTTATACATTATCAATACTTCACTGCACCGGTGATGTTAAACAGTGCAGAGGAAAAAACATGGCTCTCTCTGGGATGCTGACAGCTGAGCACGACCGCAGGTGGCATTGTGTTTTTTAATTGTTTGATGATCGTTAATCAAAGGGCACGATTAACTGCTCAGATGCCTCCACACAGTGTAGTGCACAGTTTACTCTTATATCAGTAATACAGGATTGATTCAAATCCAGTTACTGTTTGATCTGCATCAGAAAGCTCACTGTAACCTATAGGACATCCTGATTTTGCCAAGTGGTTGTTGTTAACATTGTTATGATAGCCTAACACGCTGTTTGTGTTGTCATAAGGGAGATGCTGGCAAAAATAATACCAAAAATACCACGTGTCACCTGTTATTACTGCAAAGAAGTGGAAGAAGCATCGCACAGCACGGTTTATGGTGCTTCTGTAGGGATCAAGGCTTGTGGACAGTGCAAGTTGGCCGATGTGGGTAAATGACTGGAAAGTATTGAGAGGACTGGCTGGTGATAGGGGTGGAAAGCATGGCTGATTGTTGGGAGCTGAGAGGATGACAGGGTGAGGAATGATGTGGGATTGGTGGGCTTAAGGTAAGCTCAGCTAGAGAGTCATCAGCTAATTCTAGCACCGGAGCTGATTAGCTGGGTTAGGAAAGTGAGTCCCTAATTCAGTGTGATCGTAAGTGAGCCCACCTACTGCAACTTTTATTTACCTCACGCAGTTTAAATGCAAGAGATAAATGTGTAAAACTGCAACATTATCTATAAAAATCAATTTTGTTTTTTGTAGAAGGCTGTGAACATGGTTGTTTGTGCTGTAACATTGAAGTCTGACTTACTGCTGGAGCCTCTAGTGGACATTAGAGGAACTGCATTGACATCATTGTTCCCATAAGGAGGTTTCTGCTTGAATGTAACTCAAATAAAAGCTGATATGATTAGAAAACAGGTGGAGAAGTGATGCCATTTGGGTTTTTCATTCACCTTCTTCTTGCTGCTTTGTACTAAGTCCGTTTCTATTGGACTGCCACATTTTTTGATGTGTTAATTCTGTGTTAATAGTTCTAAAAGTAGCTGTGGAAACTTCCACAGCTGTGGAAAACCCAAATGAACTGTAATTGCTCTAGTTTTTTAGTCTCGCTCCAAATCTTTGTTTATTTTGAGTGCATGTCAGTGTGAGGCGAGGGTGTTTGTCATCATGGTGGATGAGCCGTGTGACAATGTCCAGCAGCTGCTGGCTTACATGACATGACAGTCACACACACACACACACACACACACAGAGGGACTGTTGTGCGATTACGCCGCCTCTCACGGAAGCTTTACTGAATCTCTCAGATATGATCGATGGCTGCATCCTCTGTGTTTGGGACTCATGCAGACACACAAATACTTTTGTAGTTCTGAGGACCCTGAATTTTTTTGGTCACTTCTAACTATTGTGACTTTTTTCCAGTAAGCACAAAACTACTAAGTGGAATATCAGAAACCTGATGTCTTCTGGAGAACAGAATCATTTTTCCAAACATCCTAGTTTTATTTTGAAAGCTTGCATTATTTTACTTTTCACAAAAAACAAGAACCACCAGGGTAAAACTGTTATATCCTCTGATGTCAGTACTTAACCTTTTTGTATCCTTTTTGTGGGATAAAAAAAAAGCTACCAGTCACGGAAGTTGGCCACTCCTCCCTGAGCTCGGTTCTTCCTGTTAAATTGGAGTTTTTCCATCCTATTGTCGCCAGGTGTTTCCTCATGCGGGACTCTTATGGTGTTTTCTGTCTATTATTTTAGGGCCTTTACCTTAAAATATAAAGCACCTGGAGGCAACTGTTGTTGTAATTTTGGCACTATATTAATAAAGCTGAATCGAATGGATAACAGCCTGCAGTCATTTGTTGTTTTCAGCGAGTCTATCATGCGTCTCCTGAGCAATCCCAGCGGATTCTTCTTTGGAAAATTTCTTGAGCTTCTCCAGATTTGATGGTCGTCTGGCTTCAGTTCACCCCTCACATTTTCAATGGGATTCAAGTCAGGCTTTGTGCAGGCCAGTCAATAACATTCACTTTGGTGTTGGAAGAGAAAAAAAACAATTCAGACTGAATTTGTTGCTGACTGCTTGAGGGTTTTACGGTTTTTAAGATTGGATAAGTGGAAGAGAATGGATGGATCATGGTTGGTAGCTTTTTCGTGCGACTGTTGTGTCAAACGATATGTGTTAATTATCCTTAATGCTGAGTGTGTTCTCAGTGCTGTTCTTCATAACTCCACCTCTTAAAAAGTGGGGACAGGGTGTAAGATGTAAATAAAAATAGAACACAATGATTTGCAACTCTCACAAACCCATTTATTTATTTTATTTAGTCAAAATGAGCTGGTAATATTCTTCCTAAAATGGTAACTTTTCTCAATTTAAGCATTTATGTGTTCTCTTTGTGTTCTGTCGATGTCCTGCACTTCGGCCTGTTTAGCACTTTTGCTAAATCCTAATGGCTAATCAACAGCCTAAAACTAATTGTGCTCTTCTTCTAAAATCAAGTCTCCTGAAAAGTTTTAGGTCTCCAAAAAAAGGCGTCACTTTCCAAAAGCATCATCAATGTTGTGGTTGTGCTTTCTAATGCTGGAGGAATGTGATTACTGATGTACAGACAGATGGTGTTTCCAAACTGATCCGGGCTCATCGCTTTAGTCTCTGGGGCTGCCGTCCAGTCCTCTGCTCAGGATCCAAGCACACAATGAGAGACCCACACTCGTGTGATGTGCCAGTTTGGCACAGCGCTGTTTCCATGATTTTCTTTTTAACCTGTCTGCTGACGGGAGGAGGGTCACAGGAAATCAAGAATATTTGTAATTTGTATTTTGTAATATAATGTCGCAAATTGGGGTGAAAAATATTAGGCAAACATTTTAGGCTCATGTTCAGCTCCTTGCCCTGACACAGATATATAGTCGTGTGAAAAATTAAGTACACCCTCATTGCTTACATAAGAATTAAGATGTTAAGTAGTAGTCAGGTGCTGCTACTCAAATGCACTTGATTAACTGATGACCAGTAAGAGGGAGCACCTTTAGAAAAACAGAGGTTCTGGCAGTTTGGTGGTCTGGAGCATTCAGGTGTGCCACAATCTTCATCCAAGCAGAAAAACTGCAAAAAACCCAAGAGCTCCATGTCAGCCTCTACAGGCCTCGGACGGCAGTTTAAATGTTCTTGACAGTGAAATTTGTAAAAGACTGAACGAGTGTTGCTTGTTTCTCTCCAGAAAGGCTGCATGACTTAGGTTTGCAAGCTGTATCTGAAAAACCCACCACAACAATGTCCTTTGTACAGATGAGACCAGAAGTGGAGATATTTGTCCAGAATAAACAGCAGGACATTAGAGAGAAAAATACAACAACAACAACAACAAAAAATAGCATATCAGCACAAACACCTCAAACCAACTGTCAGCACAGTGATGGAGGGCTGATGATTTGGGCACCTGGGGGTCACTGAGTTGACCATTAACTCCTCTGTATATCAGAGTCAGATCTGAGGACACATGTCTGACAGCTAAAGCTCAGATCAAACCAACTGGACAATAATGCAAAGCCAACGAATCCATACCTCAAACTGACCGAAATGTTGTGGTGGGACCTTCAGAGAGCTGTTAATGAATCCTGCAAACCTCAGTGCAGCTCTGTAAAGAGTGAGCCAAAATGTGATGTGATGTGAGAGGGCGATAAAGTCATGTAGAAAATCATTACTTCAAGTTATTGCTGCTAAAGGAGGTTCTACAAGCGACTGAATCTCAGGGCGTACTTCGTCTTTCACAGGACTGTATCTCTGTAGTTAAATAAAGTGTCACTTTAATTCTCTAGTTTTTCCTTAGAGAGAAAGAAATTTTAGATTAGATTAGATTCAATTTATTGTTATTGAAATGTATATGACTCAAACAATGACCAAAGTGCAATCAATATGGATACATACACAGATATATACTATACACACACATGTATAAATACAACCCAATTACAATATGCACAATATTTAAATGAATGCACAGTTTTATTGTATGAAATGAGTGGATGTAATGTACATGTAAATGAGTGGTGTGTGTGAGTCCACAAGGTAGACTTGAGCATGTGCATTGCTACCATGTCCATTAAATTACACATAAAACATCGAATTCCAGCGTTCTTCTTCTGCAGGCAGGCGGTTGGTCGATTTAGGATTGATGACAGGACAAATTCCCTCGATGTTTTCGTGCCATACCTGGGAGTTAAATAAAGTTAAATAAAAACACTTTCACAAGAAGCTACAGATTTTCTGCTGCTCCTCACATTAAAATGGTTCATGGCATAACGTGGATGAGACATACGAATGTGTAGAACTGTGAATGATGCAAAGCTGCTCTACTGCAGTCCAAGAATAAAGACACGGAGCTGGTAATGATCTACTTAGTAGGTCCACTTTAAAATGTGTTTAACTATCAAGTGAAATTACGGCATTAAAAGCAATATTTTGTATTTTTGATGATATTGTAAACGTCCAATAAGGGAAACATTTAACAACTGTGTCCCTGACGGGAAACGCTCAGTGGGTTCCAGCCACCGTTTCACTTGCAGCTCCATAGCTGTCTGTCTCATTTTCTAATTGAGACGTTATTTTGTTTCCTTTTTTTCTATCAGCTGCAAAAATCTTAGAACTTTTGACTTCAGTGAAGCCTCCTCCTTCCACGTGCAGGGCTGCCTGCAGGTCGGTGCCTCCTGAATCCATGTGAATCAGCATTTAATTAACCGATGGGGAGGCCTCTCAGGTTCCCGGCAGCTCTGGGGTTGTACAGTCCTCACATTGATCTGCGCTTTTGTTGGAGGCAGACCTTCAGACTGCAAAGTGTGTTTTCCTACCTCCTGATTAACTTCACATCAACTAAGCGGGGGCAAAAAAAAAGAAATCAAAGGAGAGACAGAGGACGAGGGTGAGATGGAGAGAGAGATAGCGATGATGGGAGAGACACAGAGCGAGGGCACCGAGCAGAACTCTGTAATTATGTCTTCTTGTCCCTCGATCGCCCTGCTGAGATGAGCGTTTAGCGTAAAGAGATGAATCAGCGTTTCTTTTGAGGAGAAAAATAACAGCTCGATAAAGAGGCGGCACAAAAAACTCCCAAGAAAACAAAAACCATTTAACACACACACACACACACACACACACACACACACACACACACACACACACACACACACACACACACACAC
>NW_005187630.1:427658-429036 GCF_000239375.1 Pundamilia nyererei | reverse complement strand
GCCGGCAGGTCCTGTTTGGAGCTCACAGTGAGAAAAGATTTAAAACTGTTTACGTCTGTCATCTTTTTCTGTATGTTCACTGAATGTGAGAAAAGGATAATCCCCACATCGTCCATTATTATGCAGTGAAACAAATTATTTTTCACTTTAAAATATGTTTTTGGTGCTTTTGTATTAAAGCATTTATCTAGCAAAGTGCAGAAACCACAATGCAGGATGTGCAATTCATATTTCATAATTAGTCTGAATTCCCACTTTGAATACTTCCCGGGATTTTTACACCTTTTGGGTTTAAGCACAGGCCGTACATTGTCCTGTTCTCGCCTCCGATTGTGCTTTGTCTTTCTCCTTGAACTACAGCCTTCCTTCCTCTCATCTGCATGCGTGCTCTGCATATATAGCTTCAGAATAAATAGCTTTAGAAGTTTGAGCCATGGATATATTCTGCCTGAAACTTGTCTTTGGGATTATTACCACACATTTCTGAATGCTGCTTGTAGTAGTTTATGTACTACTAATACATAGTATTAGTAGTACATAGTAGTATATGGGGTGGGGGGTGAGTTTAGAATTACAGTCACAGTTAGAGCCATAGGTTTGTGCACAGTGTTGCAAAGAGTTTTAAAAAAGTATCGCATTAACGGTTTAGGATTTAAATATTATTGCCTCCAAGTACCAAATTTAAGGTAAAGACCCTACAATAATACAGAGAAAACAGAGAAGACCCCAACAATCGGATGATCCTGTATGAGTAAGTGCTTTGGCGACAGTGGGAAATAAAAACTTCCTTTTAACAGTAAGAAACCTCCAGTAGAACCAGGCTCAGGGAGAGGAAGGCAATCTTACACATGTTGATCAACTCATCTGTTTTCAGTCAAGTTGTGCTCAAGATCAAAGTCACATTTGTCAGTTTTCAGGCAATAAGATGTAAAGAGTGATGAAGTGTGAGCCATTTGAGCTACGAAATGACAGGGTAAATGTTACGTTTCTCACCGTCTCCATGCTTTTCTCTTCCCATCACTCACCTTGGTTCCATCTGCCCAAAGATCTTTTTTCCTGGACTCTGCAGGTGCGTTTAGATGTTTTTAAGAGCTAATCTGACCTAACCAGTGGTTTGCACATTGTTAAAAAGAGTCTATTTCCATTCATAAAGGAGCCTTTTGATTGTAGATCTTCACAAGAAGACACCTACCTCCTCGAGAGTATTTTTCACTGAGCGAGTAAATACTCTGACTTAAAGCTGGAAATGTGTACTTGAGTCACGTCTTCACTGATTTAAAATGCACTGTGGTATACAGAGGGAAGCAGAAAATTAGCAAATGTGTGTTATTCTCCAAATAGCTGTGGACTGAACCACAGACTGTTGATGAGCTCAGTT
>NW_005187630.1:418468-426246 GCF_000239375.1 Pundamilia nyererei | reverse complement strand
TATTTATAACTGTGACTATTGCAAAGCTGCTCTGGTAGTGCCCAGTAAGAAGAACACGGAGATTAGCAGAATTTTTCAAGTTTCATAGAAATTGTTCAATTTGATGGTGTGAAACATTCATTATGTATCCAAATAATTTGATTGGAGTGCTTTACTGGGGGATTTTTCCTAATGTACAGCAATGTGTTAGAGTTCTACGGCAATCCAAGGAGTCAAAGTGCTTCAGCTGTGAGTTTTCTTTTGGATGAGTGAATGGATTTGTACTTTCAGATCCATAGGCGACTCAAATTTCATAGCCCTGTTAAATCTGGTTTAATTATATAAACGAACAGCAGATTAAACTGCTTTCTTTTACTTTTTGAGACACTTTTTTGTTGTATTTGCTGAACTGTAGGTTTTCTCAGATGTTGACATAAGCTGTATTTGTAAAACAATATTAGTGCTCCTGCAGCCAGCTCACGGTGACCTCAACGCTCACGGCGCTCACCAGCCGAGCCACGTCTCCCCCCTGCCCTGGCTTTCTGCTCGGACCGAGTACGGCTGAATGGCCCATTAACCTCCTCCTCGCCAAGCTACGGTACGCCGCCTGATTTATGACACTGCGGCGAGCTGCTGAGGGTGAGCGGTAAATCAGAATAAATGGAACCGTTGGAAGTGCACAGCATGGTCTCACCTGCCGTCTGACACTCACTCAGGAGCACATGAATATTGATGAGCGCGCACGCACTGATTTGATGTTCAGTGCGTGAGAGCGCAAGCAGCGGAGGGGGGTTCCCGATGCTGAATGCTATCATTAGCGTCGGAGGAGGGTTAGCATTAAGTGGTGGTTGGTAAAATGCAAATTCTTCGTCGTTTCCTCGCCGTGTCACCTCCCATTGTTCGTTTTAGTTCAGCCATGTTTGCTCACTTTGTAAACACTCAAATGCTTTTTTCTCTCTCCGCGTTTTTCTTTACAAAACGGCGAGCAGATTCTCATCCCCCTCTGTGGAGAGGGGGAGGGATGTTTGAACACATCATTGATTTCTCCCGCTCTCGACAAACGCTCTCTCTCAGTGTGTTTGTCCACGATGTTCATTGACGTTCCTCGCTGCTGTGTAATTATTCCCATCAGGAGAAAAGCCACGGAGCTCGATAATAACACCATTAGGGTCTACAGCAGTGCAGTGCAGAGCAAATTAAAGCCCTTATTAACACCTGAAACGGCTTTTCTGTGTGATTAGGAGCTCGGTTCTACACTTTTATAGCGTCCTGGATTTTATACCACAGCACCAACGCGTGTAGTGATCTACTATTGAGGAAACATTTAAAAAGAAATTAAATAACAATAAAAAAACACAATAATAATAAAGAGCTTTGTAAAATAACAATTTACTGCTAAGAATCAGCACACCATTAATTATTATCACATTTGAGAATATTTGAGCTCTTGAATTTAGACTTCTCCTCTTAGCTGGTGGGAAATGATAAATGGGAGTGGGATAGTCAGTGAATACATCAGCAATCAGTCAGTGAGACATGGAAAACAGGCAAACCTGTGAGTGGGGTTTTCCAACAGCTTTTGGATTAATGCGGAAGATAAACTCTGTGTTATGTTTAAAGCTCATCTTAAACACACTTCAGGCATCTAACCAAAAAGCCATCCACATAACCCACTGACCAGGGAGCCAAAAAGCCAAAAATACTAACTCATTTCTGGGTTTTCAGACTCATTCCCGCAGCAGTCTGTTGGCCGAGCCAGTGACGGGCACGATTTGATTGGTTTGTTTTACTAATGAAGTGGTCGGAGAATTCAGTTAATGAACGAACTCTGAATCAAAATGAGTTGTTTCATTTATAGTTCTGTTGAGCTGCAGTGTGAATTTTACAGCGGCTTCCTAATCCAGTATTGCTCTAAAAAGTGTAATAGACACACAGCTCCACCGTGCTCCGTCTTCACCACGACGGACCTGTACAGCAAAAGCACGGCAGACACACACATTAAATGTTCAGGGCTGAAAAACAAATTTAAGCTCTGTTAAAGACTCCGACAACATCAATGCACCAGCTCCAAGCATCTGCATCTCACCAGTTTGTTTCTCTTCAGGATAATTTTTTTCTAACATTAACTTTGAGCAGTGATATCACAGGAAATAGTCTCAACTGCGAAGGTTCCTCATTGTAACGTCTGTGATGAAGCAAGTAGTACAAATGCTTGTTCCTGCTAATCTGGAGATATTCTTAATATTGAGGTAAACATTTTCAGTGTCTTTGATAAATACACTAAGATTACTAAATTTAATACCAAATGACACGGAAAAGTCCCTGGATCCAGATGGCTTTGTGATATTTTCTTGAGAAAATCTAAATCATGTATCATATTTTTCTTGTTACAGTTTGATATTTGTGAAGATGTGACACAAATAAGTTTAATTTTGTCCTGTTTGATAAAAGCAAACTTAAAAGCTCCTAAATTAAAATCAAGAGTTAATCACTTCTGCACTTGTTCATGCAAATCTGTGCACATGAAGGGCAAAAATGATGCAGCCCCCAGAACAGGAATGGTTTTACAGACGGAGGCTACTGACATTTTCTTCCTCCTCATCTTTTCTGACAATTTTTTTAAAACTAGTTTTGCACTTGGCTAGGGTCAGTGTCACTACTGGTAGCATGAGGCCATACCTAGACCCTTCAGAGGTTGCACAGGTAGCCTAACTGCTCCAAAATAGCACATTAATACATGTCCCTGCCAGAGCGTTTGCTGTGTCTCCCAGCACAGTCTGAAGAGCATGGAGGCGATCCCAGGAGAACTGGGTAGGGCAGTAGAACGCAATTAACTCACCAGCAGGACCAGTATCTTCTTCTTTGTGCAAGGAAACGGGATGAGCACTGCCAGAGCTACAAAATCACTTCCAGCAGGCCACCAGTGTGACCCAACAATCAGAACCAGACTTCATGAGGATAGCCTCAGGGCCCAACATCCTGTAGTGAGCCCTGTGCTCACTGCGCAGCACCATGGAGCCCGATTGGCATTTGCCACAGAATATGAGAATTGGCAAGCCCATCACTGGCACCCTGTGCTTTTCCCAAATGGGAGCAGGTTCACCCCGAGCACACGTGACAGACATGAAAGGGTCTGGAGAAGTCGTTATGCTGCCTGTAACATCGTTCAGCATGACAGTGAAGATGTGGGAATGTATATCCATGTAGGTACACACAGGCTAGGAAGACGCCACCCTGACCTTTGGAAACACCCTGTTAATTTCATGACTTCATAGGCTTCAGGGTTATTTTAAAACTTGTTTTAAACATATCCCCCTGATTTGATTAATTATGTTTATTATTTCAGGGCGTCACATGTGTGTTACACTCCTGAACTTTTTGTTTTTAAAAAGCAATTAGTGCTTCAAATTAGGTGTTTTATTTGTAGAGAGTGGCAAATTAATATTTTAGAATCCACCCTGAGGGCTGTGGGAAGTGTTTTGGCACTTTTAAATTAATTTGAATTCAGCGCCTGACCCCACTTTTACCCCCTCAGGACTCAAATCTGGATATTCCTGATCTAATTAGCTTGTCGTAGCCTGAGGCTGATCCTGTCCACTAAACCTCAGTGAAAGCTGCTGACGGAGAGACTGCAGCTTAACCTCTGTGGCAGAGGTTGTGAAATGCCCCTGAAAGGACCAAAATACTCCACAATATAAGTGTTAAAACTGCTGAATAAAAGCTTTCTATCTTTAAATACTGTGGATCGATTAGGTGGATTTGAGTAATTTCATCAGGAACACTGCCAGCTGAGATGTATGTCATGGGATTACTTCCAATCCTCCTCCAATCTGGAACGGCTGCAGAGGTTGTGTTAATCTGTGATGAGCTGCAAAAAGTCCTGAATGAACCAAAATTTCCAATCTGTAAATTCTTCCTGATCTTGATTAGCCAATGAAATATTGAAATAAAATACAAGCACAGTCTGTGTTGGACTGCTTTCAGAGCATTTGTCCAGATGATCAAAGTTCATGCATGTTTGTGTAGTGTGTCCCGCTGCTTGTTAGCCATGCATGTGTGTGTGTTTTACACTGCAAAGTACTCACAGAAACGCTAAAGTTCGAACGTGCTATATGAGTGCAGAACATTTATTTTTGAAGAGGTCTGAGTTTAAATTACTTCTCTGGGCCACAGTGCTGTTTATCCATATTTTGGTGTGTGTTGCACAGCATTGAATATATTACCTGGCTGTAGACATCTATGTTCTCTTGAATATCATTTAACTAAATGGCACTTACTCAAACTGCCACGAAATACATCTGAAAGCTCATCAGCCATTTCTGGAGAGAATTCGTGACCCGGTTAGTCAAAGTCTGAACTATTTCTGAAGTGCACACACACTTTCTTCCTCCTCCCGCTGTCATCTACAAGGACATCACTTTACTGTGCATATGGTTTCATTTTTAAGTTATGTTCCGTTCCAGCTGGTTGATTTGTTTTTGTGCCAGTTATGCAAAATTTTACCTTCATGCTATGAATATTTTCCGAGTCCAGCCCTTGAACATATGGGTGAGTTAAAAAATAGCACTGTTTAAGTTCTAAGGCTGAAATCTGCCCTTTTTCAGGTTATTTTTGTCACAGGCTGGGTCTCCGACCCAGCACTCTGAGTTCTCTTTGTATTTTTCTCATTTTTTGATATGTTATTAGTTTTTGGGTTATTTCCTATTTTGCCTTTAGTTTGGGCAGTTATTGGTCATTGTTCCTGGGTTTTCTATGTTTTGGGGTTTTGTATTCATTCATCACGTATTAGGTCTGTCTTATTGTGTTGTCATGTTTAGTTTTCAGTGTTTCCTGTTTTATTCTGACAGTGTCATGTGTTCTTTGGTCATTGTATTTAGTTTCACTCTCTCTTGGTCCTGTCATTAGGGTTATGTTTGTCAGCTGTTCCCCCATGTGTCTTCACTTCCCCTGATCAGCTCTTGTATGTATTTAAGCCCTTTGTTTTCTGCATGTCATTGTCGGGTTGTTTGTTATGTTGACCTTAGCGGTCGTCTTTGCCTGTTTATTTTCTCCACAGTTATAGTTTTTGGTTTTAGTATCTCTTAGTGTTTTGCCAGTTTGTTTTGGTTTCCTGGTTTATCCCTGCCGTCATTTAAATAAAGCTTCACTTTTCTGTTTAACCTTACAACTCCTCGTCATCATCTGCTTTTGGGTCCTGTTTCCACACACATCGGCGCACCCTGCCGTGACAATTTTGTTTCATGAGGTATCATCGTTTCAGTAGCAAAACTGCAGCGACTCGCAGTCTGTGACAGAGGAGGAGAAACAAGCCGTGGATTTTTATGGAATAGGTGGCTGTTCAAACCAAGACAGAGCATGTGAAAGTTCTCGTTCAGCTTCCATCATCTCAGTAACATTTACGTCGTAGAAATGCTCAAATGTGTTTTTCATTCTGGAAATTTTCTGTGCGTGTTTTGTATTTCTGAATTTTTATGATGGGTCAATATTCTATAAAAAATAAACGAGGTAAATAAAAAGGCTCCAAGTTACAACCTTCTTCTATAAAAATATTCAGAGTATGAAGGTAAAATTTGAATGACTTCAGTTGGGAATAGATGGTGCACATGATAAATATATACCAGATAATCATAAAGCATGTGAACCCCATGATAATAATTTTTTCTCAAAGTGCCTGTAGAATTGGGTGTTGGAAATACATTAACTTTTAAATGTGCCCACTCAAACTAGATCAGAGTTAAACAACATCTTCACTTCATTCCTTTTACTGGAGTCTTTTAAATGCTCATGAAGCTGCTGTGAAATCAGTCAGGCGACAAGTGCTCTGACACCTCCAGGAGTCACGAGGAAGAAAAAATTCATTTTTCTAAACATGCCACAGTCGGCCTGAGCGCATATATAAAATGCAGAACAGCCTGAAGGATATTTTTTACTGGGATTAAGAGGAGTTTGTAGCTAGTTATATGGCCTGTTATGTGCTCATAATCAAAGCGGCGCACATCCGCTGAGGTGAGCTGTAACATCAAAACTAATTGCACAGATAAACCAGCAGTGTGCGCCATAACAGAGTTGTTTAGTGTGATCCCGGCGCAGAGGAGCAGAGCTGCCCCACAGATCAATAGTCACGTTTAGAGCTTTGCTCTTACAAATCTCGATAGGAGATGCACGACTGAGCCGCAGCTCTAAGGTGGCGCCTGATCGATGCCGCTGTTAAATGCTGATTAATACCCATAGCTGCTGATGAAGATGAATGATGGCAGCAGCCAGAGTGATGGTGGAAGGACATGGATTTTGCCCCAAATCTCCTGTTTTCCTATTAGCCTTCCCCTTTCTGTCTGTTCATCCCTGTGCGGCTCTCTGGACGCCTCGCTGCGTCTCCTCCTGTCCTATCTTTATTAAGCTCAGTCCTCAGTTACAGAGGTTCATCTCTGCTGTGTTTGTGTGAGACGGTTATTGATTTTACAGCTGGATGGATGAATAGTGCCACAAGTCCGGGCTGCACTTTTCTTCTCTGTGTTGTTATCAGGTCCAGTTGTGCCACCTGTTTTCAGAGTGGTTTACACATTAAAACAGGATTCTTCTCTCCTTTGTCTCGATGATTCTCTCTGACTGTTATCACTTCAGAGTTTCCATGTCTGTTACCTTTTGGGATTTTTGCATGACTGGACTCGTCTCAGTGTCCCACAAATAATTCATAATGACATTTTAACAATTATTTAAATTTTAATATTTTTATGACAGTGAGACATTTATGATGAAAAGTAAAGAAAAAAACAGACGGTGTCACGTCAAAACCACCAGAAGTTTTTGTTTTTCTGCATTTAAAACAGAGCCTCTAAAACATTGCAGTCAGTGCATTTAAAGAGGTGAAATAAAAGCTAAATGGACTTAAATCGGTGTTTGAGCATAATCAGATGCATCAAGGGAGGTTGATGCAGAGTTGATATATTTTTCTGTTTTATGCATTTCTGCGGGTAGATAACTTTTCCTGTTTATTTTATTCTGATGGCTCACCCCTCTTTGCCGCAGTGTGTGCTGAAGTTACCGGTGTCATTTCAGACTGTGATCAAAAGTCTCCCAATAAGGAGCTTGCTAAACCAGGAAGCATCTCACTTCACTGACAGATAATCCGGTAGTGTGCGCTGCTTCTGCACCGAGGAGCACCTACGCCTCTGTCCCTGTAGTGATCGCAGAAGATCCAAGATTGTGATGGAGGATTCAGCAGTGTAGGGTTAATGTTATGAAAGCAGTGGCGTGCAGTGACTTTTACAGAAGTGTAACGTGCCATTTTGTGCCACCTGTCTTTTATTCTTTTAAATATGCTGACAGCCTCCTGCAGTTTGCTTCACTCTGTGTGGATTTCTTCATCTTTCTGCACTCATTCCTGGCTGAATAATTGTAAAATATTATTAACTGTATAATTAAATAAATAGCTACTATGTTACCAAAAAATGCTGTTAAATTTTTTTTTATTCCTTTAGCGAAGGAAGCAATAAAACACTATTAAAACACCTCACTATACATAAAACTGTATTATTCACAAACTGTAGGTAAAGTATAAAAACTAAAAATAATCTTTGTGCAGCAATTTGTTGCCAATCAGGGTTTTACTGATAAATATTACTGCTGCAAAATAACAGCTGAATCCAAAGGCTCAAGCACTCTGTGACATGGTTAACTAGTTTTCATTAATAACCTTTTTTCTGATGAAAACAACAAAGTGATTAAATAAAAATAAATGCACAAAGGCAAAACTATGATAAAATCGCTACTTTCATCAACGAATAAAAACTATAAAATAT
>NW_005187630.1:415228-417175 GCF_000239375.1 Pundamilia nyererei | reverse complement strand
ATCCTCCTCCAATCATTTCTAAGCTCTTTATTCTTGCTCTCTCCTCAGATCTGATTATGACATGGAGTATGACAAATACCCGGATGACTGCTATAACCGGTAAGTCCATGAATGGTTCATAGAACTGCTTTTTAAATGGGGGAGACCCCAAGAAGGATCAATGATCAGTGATCTATACAAAGTTAAATGTGTGTTGTTCAGTTGCACTGGCACTTTGGTAAAGTTCAGTTTGGTTTGTTGCCACTCAAACAAAAAACACTGCATTTTCAAATTTTAACTCAAAACTGAACCTTTTTCTAAACCTGTCCAAGTAGTTTTGGTGCCCCAAACTCAGCCCACACAATCGCAATCAACTATGGAAAACAGCGGCTGGAGCTTGTGACATGACCAAAAATGATTACCATATGCAATGAACTTGTGACCTTGTTGCTTTTGAAATGTTTGCGTCAAAGAAACAATTTGTCTGCATTTATAAATAAGACGGCAGTTATCTGCAGACCCTCGCCAATCTTTCTGTGTGTGTGCAGTCAGACTGGGAGGGACTGCAACTGTTTGGAGACAGGTTGCTTCTTGGCAGGTAATCCGTGCAGTCACATGGTGGTTGACACTGATTGCCCTTCAGAGGTGAAGGTTGTTGCATTTCCAACTTCTGGATGACCAGAAGCGGCTCTTTCGGCTCGGCTCACTAAAAACAGACGGCTTTTTCGTTTATATATAAATATATACGGGGGCCTCTAGAGACAAAGCATGTACAAACTCCAAAACACAACGGGTGTGTGTGTGTGTGTGTATCTATATACATATATATTAGGGGTGCAACGATACATAAAATTCACGGTTCGGTTCGATACTTTGGTGTCACGGTTCGATATTTTTTCGATACAAAAAATGTTCATGCCTTTTTTAATTTGTAATTTATTAAGATCATAAATATTTCTTTTAACTCAAAAATACAGTTTTTAAATTAAATGTTGCTGAAACAACAAAATAATTAAAAAAAATAAAAGAGTTTGGAAACGAGTTTATTACAGAGAAATGTCCTTTTTCAAAATAAAAGCTATGCTATACCCTTCTTCTGGGGTATATTCTGGGGAGCATATTGAACATATCAGGTCCCCATAAAATGAACCACTCTTTAATGGACCTCCCCTTACACTCATCTTCTGGGGTGCTAGCACTTAGCTGCATATACAACAAAAACAACTTAAATAAAAGATCCACTTAAATACAAACTAAAACATAGTTTACACAATTTCCATGTTCTTCTTCAGAAAAATTAGGATGTCCACATGTTCTGCTGACAGTACAGATCTGCTTGCTGTGACAATGTCACCTGCTGTGGAAAACACCCTCTCATTTGGGACAGAGGTTCCAGGTGCAACCAAGTAACACTGTGCCAACTTGGAAAGATGAGGGTAGAAGCTGTGATGTTCCTGCCACCATCTCAGTGGGTTATCATCTGTGGGAATGCAGTCTGCTAAACTGTACAAGTTAATTTCCTCCTCTGCCACTTCGGCTGCAGACCTGGTCCTTGGCTCCTGTGCCATGAACAGTTCTCCAAACAACTCCTTCATGGCCGACTTTTTCTCTGGTGGAGATGCTGTTGGGGAATCTGAAGAGTTTGCTGCTTGAGTCTCTGCGGAGCTCGCAGTTTCTGTTGTGCCTGCAGCTTGGTCCTGAGGAAATATAAACAACCAAACTGTTGTATTTGTTTAAATAATATTATAAATTTTTATATTTATAAATCAAGCAGTAGCAAAATAAAATTTCAAAAATGAAAAAAAAAATGTACTTGTTCAATGCTCAGGACAAGCTCTGTGGTGCGTGCTCCATAGACTCTCAGCTGAGTGACATCATCCAAGTGTCACAGGGACTTGAATCGTGGATCTAAAGCTGTGCACTTGTGTAGGTAATTCTGAAGGACACGATCAGCGTATCTCTGCTCCA
>NW_005187630.1:393311-401616 GCF_000239375.1 Pundamilia nyererei | reverse complement strand
TGCTGTCTTTCAGTCCAGCTTTGTCCAGCCACTGGTAGGATTTCTGGATATCAGCCACCTTCTCTATCTATCTATACATACCGTGCAGGGGCCTGTCCTTCCATGATGGTTCCTCACCTTCCTCCTCTTTCTTGGGTTTCTTCTGCCTGAGGTGTTCACTGAGCACGCTGTCAGTTGGGGCCATCTTCGTGATTTATTCGTGGATGTTTTTTGTCTCATCCTGGGCTGTGGTGCTGACACTCACCAGTCCCCGGCCTCCTTCCTTCCGCTTAGCGTACAGCCTCAGGGTACTGGACTTGGGGTGAAACCCTCCATGCATGGTAAGGAGCTTTCTTGTCTTTATGTCAGTGGTTTCTATCTCCTCCTTTGGCCAGCCTATTACCCCAGCAGGGTACCTGATCACGGGCAGGGCGTAGGTGTTGATGGCCTGGATCTTGTTCTTACCGTTCAGCTGACTCCTCAGGACTTGCCTGACCCTCTGCAGGTACTTGGTGGTTGCAGCTTTCCTAGTGGCCTCTTCATGGTTCCCATTCGCCTGCGGGATCCCCAGGTACTTGTAACTGTCCTCTATGTCTGCAATGTTGCCTTCTGGTAGTTCAATCCCCTCAGTTCTGACTACCTTCCCTCTCTTTGTTACCATCCGACTACACTTCTCCAGTCCGAACGACATTCCAATGTCATTGCTGTATATCCTAGTGGTGTGGATCAGTGAATCGATGTCTCGTTCACTCTTGGCATACAGCTTGATGTCATCCATGTACAGGAGGTGGCTGACAACTGCTCCGTTCCATAGTCGGTATCTGTAGCCATTCTTGTTAATGATCTCACTGAGGGGGTTAAAGCCAATGCAGAACAGCAGTGGGGACAGAGCATCTCCTTGGTAGATCCCGCACTTGATGGTGACTTGTGCTATGGGCTTGAGGTTGGCCTCCAGTGTTGTCCGCAACATCCCCATTGAGTTCCTGATGAAGGCTCTCAGGGTCCTGTTGATCTTATATAGTTCTAGGCATTCCAGGATCCAGGTGTGGGGCATTGAGTCATAGGCCTTCTTGTAATCAATCCAGGCAGTGCACAGGTTGGTCAGTCTGGTCCTGCAGTCTCGGCTGACTGCTTGGTCTGCCAGTAGCTGGTGTTTTGCGCCTCTGGTATTCTTGCCCATACCTTTCTGTGCCCCGCTCATGTATTGACCCATGTGCCTGTTCATCTTAGCCGCTATGATGCCTGACAGGAGTTTCCATGTGGTGCTGAGGCAGGTTATTGGTCGGTAGTTGGAGGGGACCGGTCCCTTCTGGGGGTCCTTGAGGATCAGGACTGTCCTGCCTTCGGTTAGCCATTCCGGGTGTCTCTCGTCAACTAGCAGCTGGTTCATTTGTGCTGCCAGGCGCTCATGGAGTGCAGTCAGCTTCTTCAGCCAGTAGGCGTGAACCATGTCAGGGCCTGGTGCTGTCCAACTCTTCATACTGGAGACCCTTTCTTGGATATCTGCCACTGTGATGGTTACTGGACCCTGTTCGGGGAGGTCGCTGTGGTCTGCCCTCAGATCCACTAGCCACTGAGCATTGCCGTTATGGGTTGCGTCCTTCTCCCATATGCTCTTCCAGTATTGCTCCATCTCCAGCCTTGGTGGTGCTGTTCTCTTATTGTTCCCTTGCCACTGAGAGTACACCTTTGCTGGTTCATTTACCTGTTACTACCACACACCAAGTCCGGTCATTGGTACTTCCTGGCTTGTGTAGCCACTAGGTGAGAAAAGTTAAACACTGCCCCTAGCATCCTGGAGCACTTCCGTTGCAGTTTGGAGTTTGTAAGAGCTTCGGAGTTTGTATGCACTTCATCTGTAGGGGCCACCGTAAATATACTTTTATTTATGCACTCCACATGAAATGTAATAAATAAACTATAAAATACAAAAACCAACTATTTACATTTCAACTTCTAACTATTTAAATTTTCAGCTTTCTCCTTTTAAAGAAATGTAAAGTGAAACAACACAAAACACTGCAAATCACAACACAATTAAATATAAATTAAAATATGAAAACAAAAAGAGGATGCACATTCTGTCATATGGGCCTGGGATGATTTTTTGGGAGAGTGTTTTTCTGTTTGGAATTGCATACATAGGATTCACTGCATGAATAAACTTTCTGAATCCTTTATCACCCGCAACTGAAAATAATTGTGGATGATTACTATACCTTTCTAATGTGACGATGTTGTCTCTTGTTGTTGTCCCTGGCTCTCTTTCGCTCTCTTTTCCCCCTGCTCTGTTTCTGTGCTACTGCGAGTGTAACTACCACCACTGCACCAATGCTAATGTAGTGTAACAGGTTTTCTCTGACAGCCTGGCAGATTCTGACCTAATGGCAGCATTTGACACCCTGAGAATGAAAATGACGCTCCACACAACAATTGAGCTGATATTTTTGTTTTGATGTTCCCCAAACAATTTGCTCATCAGGTCTGAACCACCTCCAATCTCACGTTTGCAGCTTTTCAGCATCTTCTAAAAGTTATTTTCAGAGTGACTCAGACTGCACTTTTACAGCTGAGAGGTGAAAATTGGTCACCCTCTGAGAACATGAATTGTCTCGACTCTTGCAAAGTGGCAAAGTGATTTCCTGTTGGTTGGCAGCCAACACAAGACTGTGGTTAGGAGAGGATCTGCTTGTCTCAGAAAGCTGTTTCATGGCTCTGGGAAAAGATAAAAATCTCAGTTTGACCTTGTTGTGCTCAAACTTAAGCCAGTTTGAAGAGGCATTTTGTGAAGAAGAGTGCAGCTGTTGGCCTCTCATCCACCAAACCACCAAACCAGCTCAGAATATTTTGCTCTATGATAAAAACAGAAATGGGCACACATTCAGCAACACAATACAGTCATAAAGAACCAAATATCAGGCACCAAACAGACAGAGAGGAGGAAATGACAGAGCTAAGCTGGGAAGATTAAAATCAAGCAGGATTATTGAAAGAGAAAAGCAAGAATGAGATAGAGATGGAAAAGAAACAGAAAGCTCAGACAGATGCATGTCAAGAGTCAAGAAAATGAAGAGAATGAAAAGAAATATAAAAAACAGAAATATGAGCAAATTACTCATAAAAATAGACAATCAAAAACAAGATAAATGGCTGCCTCTCTCTACAACATGACAGATTGCACTATTGAGCTGAAAAACAGACCACAGTTAAAAATTTAACTGTCTTAAAACTTCAAAAAGAAATGTGTTTTTGTTCACTTGTCTCAAATGTAAGTGAACATTATGTTATGATCTGACATGCAAGTTATAGATAATGTCAGGAAAACTGTTCATCAGGAAACTGTTATAGTACTAAGTGCTAACATCTGCAGTTCACAGATGTTAGCACTTAAAAACAGGATACTATAATCATAAATATACATAGATACTGTGTAATAATGCCATCTAACAGATTGATGCACTCACTTATAATTAATGTATTAAAAGATACATAGGAGCAGGTTTGTGGAAACCATCTGTATTCTGAAGTAATCGTGTTTTACGTATGCAGTAGGTCAAAGGAGGATAAGAGGAGTTGTAGACGTTCGCGTGTCATTTCAATTTGAATCAAAAGGCATTGTGTGCACTTTCATTCTCCAGATATGAAGGATCAAAGCTTTGTTTTATCGTCTGAGAGGGTATCTTAACCAAAGAAACAAGAATGCGAAGGAAAGAGACAGCACCACCGGTATCTTAATGTGACCAAGTGGTCGGAGGGGTTATATAAAAACTAATAAAAACAACAACGCCACCTAGGGGAATTTCACCCCCAGGAAATATATATTTAAGAAAAATAGATAAAAACGAAAGAGCCCCACAGATTCAAGGATGCACACCGAGGCAGGTTGGCTCCGATATTAATACAGTTTTATTTATGCTGACAAAAATAAAATGAAACATTAAGAAAATACTGAATATAGCGTCATAGTTGACAGTGTCCTAAAAGTACCATAAAACAACCATGAAACCGTGACTTACCAGTAGCTGTGGACCCAAAAGAAAACCATACGAAAAGAAAATCATGACAGCCGGCACCCAGTGCTGTACAAAGGAAAGTGTGAAAACGACCCACCACCTAAGGTACCAGGACCACTGGACCATGATCCTGATGTAGCTGCCTCAAGGTCTCAGGCTTCAGAGCCTCTGGAAGAACAAGTTGGAGGGCTTCCTCACCTCCACCCGGACGCAAAATCCAGCGATAGAGGATGCCATCCTTCTCCACCAGATGATCCCACTGATGCAGCAGAACCATGACTGGTTTAGGGACCTGACTCCTTTCCCCCCAAGAGGGCAGGGACTGCCTCCTCCAGTATACCAAGAAACCCTTCAGGAGGGGGTCAGCCTCCTGCAAAGCACGAATATCCCATGGAGAATGAGAAGGAAAGGCCCCAATCTCCGACTGAGTAATGGAGGGCAACACTGCTGGACACGGAGCCTGCTGAAGCAAAGTTGGGACAAGAGTCCCAGGCAACATGCCCTCGGCCAGGCTGGAGCTTGTCTCATACTGTCGGGAGAGAGTATCAGCATTCCTATTACTGTGGCCTGATCGATACTTAATCTCAAAATCGAAGGCCGCCAGTTGGGATGCCCATGTCTGCTCGGTGGCACCAAGCTTAGCTGAAGAGAGGTAACTGAGTGGATTGTTGTCAGTGTAATCCACACACTTCTGCCCCAGCAGGTACTCCCAGAACTTTACGGTCATGGCCCACTTGAGCACAAGAAACTCCAACTTCATGGAGCCGTAATTGTCCATGTTGCTCTCATGGGCCCGGAGACCTCGGCTAGCATAAGTCACTGGCCTAACACCACCTTCTGTTTCCTGTGAGAGAACCGCATCCAAACCACTGTGGCTGGCATCAATCTCCAAGATAAATGGGCGTGTGAAGTTGGCATACGCCAGGACAGGGGCAGACATGAGCTTCGCTTTCAGGGCCTCAAAGCTCTCCTCACACTGAGGTGTCCAGATGGCACTCAAAGTCTGTCCCAAGCCCTTCTTTGACTTGGTGCCAGCCAATTTAGCCACCACTTGATGCAAGGGAGCCGTCAATGTGGCGAACCCTTGCACAAAGCGCCGGTAATAGCTGGTGAAACCCAAAGAGGATCGCAACTCTGACACAGAACGAGGACACTGCCATTTGGCTACTGCGTCAACCTTGGCTGGATCGGTGGAGATGCCCTTGCAAGAGATGACATGGCCCAAGTAGCTAACCTTCTGCCTGAAGAAGGCACACTTTTCTAGCTTAGCCTTGAGCCCCTCTTGCTGCAGCCTTGCAAGCACCATTTCCAGCCATTGCAGGTGCTGAAAGACCGACGAGGAGAACACAATGATTTCGTCCTGGTACAGCAGTAGCGACTGGCACTGCTGCTCCCCGAACATCCTCTGCATTAGGCACTGGAAGGTACCAGGAGCATTGCACAGCCCGAATGACATATGATTCCACTTGAACAGGCCAAACGGTGTGCAAAACGCAGTCTTGGGCTTATGCTGCTCAGAAACTGGTACCCGATTGTACCTGCTGGCTAGATCGATTGTAGAAAACCAGCGTGCGCCAGCAAGCACATCCAGACTTTCCTCGATGCGAGGTAAGGGGAAGGCGTCCTTCCTCGTTTTGCTATTCAGCAAGCGGTAGTCAACACACAGATGGAGGCTTCCATCCGTCTTGCGGACGAGGACAATGAGAGAGGCATAAGGACTGCTACTCTCCCTGATTACCTGGGTCTCCAATAGCTGAATGATGTGGGCCCTGATAGCCTCATAATCAGAAGGAGGAATTCGCCTGTACCTCTGCCGGATGGGTACGTCATCAAGTAGAGGTATGTCATGCGAGATCAGATTGGTGCAGCCCAAGTCTCCCTCGTGAGCAGAGAAAACAGAGTGGTACTTCTGCAAAAGTAAAATTACCTCATGTTGTTCTGACTCAGCGAGAGCAGACAGGTCGATCGCATCCACCATGTCTTGAGCAGGGTTGCTTGTGGTATGGGAGGAAACTGTGACGGGAAAGGAGTGTTCCTCGCTAACACCAGCAGGGAGGCTCACAACAGTAGCTTGGCTTATCACTCCCAAACGGGTCCACCTGGACCAAACATGGAGAGGCCAGCAACCCAACTAGCAGCCCAGACTCAGGAGGTTCAAAAAGCACGGCCTGGCCTGACAACTGCTGAGAACAGGTGGTAGCCACCAGTTGCATGATGCCACCAGGTATCCGCATGGCCCGCGGGCTCTGTACCTTGACAGTACCGACAGGGTCCTCTGGGTCTTGGGCTGCAGACTGGTGACACTGATGTAAGGCCTCCAAAAGTGATCTTGGTGCCTGTGATACAAAAGGTGAATTAAACAAGGAGCCACCGAAAGCCCCAAACAGCTCTTGATAACAGCGGCGGATTACATTCATTCCTAAGATGCCAGGAACAGAGGGCGTGGCACCAGGAGGGTCCTTCACTATAAGGATCCCACAAAAGGGCATTTCCTTGCCACACAGGAGTACACAGAGCTCCAAATAGCCACTGTACGGAATGGCAAGCCCATTGGCAGCCCAAAGCTATGCCAAAAATAAGCTCTCTGTGATGGTGGATACCATGGACCCAGTATCCATCAAACAAGGGACTGTCACCCCGCTAATCAACACATCAATCTTTGGACAAGATCATATTAGCCGACCAATCCTATCCTCTGGTGAGCCAGTGAACTCCCCACCTGAACTGTGGCTCTGCAGCTCAGAGGGCTTTAGTTTTCTGACTGGGTAGGGGGAAGGTGATTGCCAACTGCCATACGAGGGGGGCCTGAACCACTCCCTAGCAAAGTGTCCTGGCTGCTGACACTGGCGACAAATCACCGGGCCACCCCATGAAGGACGAACACCTCTTCAGGGGTTCTGCAAAGAAACCACTGTCTCCGTGAGCTGATTTAACTGCTCTTGCTGGCGCTTTAGGAGTTCCTTTAGCCCACGCCACTCAGACTCGGGTGTACCAACAGGAGCAGACCTAGAGCTAGTGTGCACCCCACACTAGAAACCATATGCTGACGGGTTGGAATAGCCATGGTCGCGTACCCCGCCTGAAAACCCTTCTCTTTCCCAACGCGACAAACATATTTTTTAAGCACTGTCCACAACATGTTACAAAAACTGCTCTCGAGGCAATATTTCTGCATTTCGCATGCCATCAGTCCCAGCATTTACTTCTGCTTTTCGCCAAAAACACGGGAGGAATGAACCAAGAGAAAACTGGCTTCCTTTTATACAGACTGACGCTGCCCTGCAATCAATATGCAGGTGGATTCACAATTAACCTAGTTGCGTAGCCAAGAGCGAGCGCAGGAGAGAGTGAGGGCGGTATAGCAAGCGAGGGAGAGAGAGAGAAAGAGAAAGGCCAGTAGTCCATCCGGCTACATTAATAAAATATTATCTTTTTCCTCTTTGCCTCAGACAACAACCTCAGAACTGAAGTCAGGGCTCTAACACACAAAATGAAGCACAAACATGCTTCTTTTTGTTTGTGTCATTTATTTCTGATATTGTTACTTACAGACAGCAACAACAGCTGGTTATAGACAAACATTATGCCAGCTAATGTTAGCCTTGTGTGTCCTAAAAATGTCACTTTTTCCTCTGATAAACAGTGTTGCTTGTATTCTCACATCATATGAGAATTCATTAACTAAATGTCAGAGTTAAACAAGGTTATATCCACTTCAAAGACAGTTTCGCTAACAGCAGCTAACAGTGGCAAAAAGCAAACAAACAAAAATGGTCTTAATGACAGAAAAGTTCAGCATATCTTCAACAACTCACCTGATTATCACCGTCATAGGTCAGAAGTGTGCTACTCTGAATCACTGACCCATATCAGACAAAGTTTTACAGCCTCTTCCAGAGTAAATAGATGTGGATGCTTCTCCCTCTGCATACTGACAGCTGAGATAAACCACTGTAAGTAGGATTATGCACTTTAACTGGGCAGGTTATTAAAACAGAGCTCAGTTGACTGCAATCTCCTGACATCTAACAGTAAAAGTTTTACTCAGTTCAACTTTAGGGATTTCAGTCTGGAGCCCTGTAGGATAGGTTGGGTCTGGGTGCAGTTCCCCCCTCGTTCCCCCCGGTTTGTAGAGTACGCTTGGGGAGTGTGATCGTGTGTACAACGTCTCTTTATGTCTGTCTCCACGTTGGTTGAGTGTGGAGTAAGTGCATATGAGAGCATGAGGGTGGGAATGGATGTTTGTATCTGTGTGCCTGTATGTCTGTGTCTATATGTCAGGTTGGGTGTCAGGCGCCACCTCTCTGGGGACA
>NW_005187630.1:325740-392281 GCF_000239375.1 Pundamilia nyererei | reverse complement strand
CAAAAAAAAAAAAAAGGATAGGTTGGCATAGGCTCCACCCCTAATCCCCCAATGATAGATGAATTAAAGTAGGTGTGCCTGCAAAGGCCGCTAGAGTTGCTTGGTACTAAGGTTCACCCAGTGGTAACTGAATTCGGTACCTCAAACACTCTTATTAAAATTATCTTACAAATGATAAAATAGACTGTGAGTTACACACTGTCTAATAACATTATCAGCTGTCTTTAGTCACACAAACACGGAGATGCTGTTGGCAGATATGACCTCTTGTAGTTTGCACAGAAACAAAAACTATTTTTACTGTGTCTGCCCACTTTTTTCTATACTTGAAAATTCTCATAATTACCAGTGATGAGGATAGGCTTTAACATCGTGTGCCTCTGGGAAGGACAATGATATACCCAGATGTTTTCATCTCTCTACATGCACACACAAAATATTAAAGACATAAATCATACTGAAATTTAAGTATATGAATACATATTAATATTATAGTACTTGTTTAATATGAAGTGTTCTACTGCACTACAGTGTTGTTGAGTGAGATGCTAGTATTTTATTATTCTGTAATAATCAGGTAAATCTCTGTCCTTGGTTAATCGTCTCTAAAATGGGAAAATAAGAACTTTTTTTTTTTCGAGATCTGGGTGAAGGAAAACTGAAATAAAAGCATCAGTTTAAACAAAAAAGCAACCTCATTAAAATGAGATCACATCTGCTGTGATTTAGGAACTAAATTCACAGCTAAGGTTTTCTTTCTCACGAAATTACATTCAATTAAAATGGTAGTGATGTGGAAAATGGGAAAATAGAAGTGTCGTCTTGTAAGTGCATGTTTCTTCTTCAGTTCATTTGTACTTATTTTTGCTTGGTTTTTTATTTAAATTCAATCAATCTCTCATTTTTTTTCATAACATCGAGATTTTAGATCTGGCTGGCTATGCTGTGATTGACTGATTTAAAAAAAGAAGCTCTTGTTTTTAATGGAAAAATTTTAAAGGGAAAAGGAGGAAAAGGATAAGAGACAAAAGCCATGCTAACTAGTGCTGTTGTGCTTTGATGGTAAAATTCACTATCTGTATATCTGTTTGTCAGATTAAAGTGAAATATAACCAGGTAACCGAAGCGATGTGTAACCACCCACCAGGGTGTGGATGTGTTAGAGAAGACAGCAGCGCTAAAGTTAGCCAAACTCACACAGGATCCAAAGGATCATGAGTAGCCCTGTGGTTTTTACACTGTGACTGATGACCACATGCTCGCAACTAATAGTTTACATGGATGTTAAAGACACAGAGCAATTCCTTTTCTCTGACCTTAATGCTAAATGAAAATCTGCTTGGACACAGCTCTACTTCACTGACTTGTTTTCAAAGAATAGAATTGATTTTAAAAACAAATGTCATGTCTCAGTGCTTGTTGTTGCCGAATGTCTGGAGCAAATTCAATTTAAACGAAATTGCGTTATTTATTCAGTAAAAACTGTGGAGCAGACAAGCTCAAGTGATGCTGTGCCTCCTGAAAATGTAATTTTGAGTTGTACTTTTCTTTATTGAGGTGTTTTTCATCGGCACATTTGTCAGTCTCAGGTTATGCCACGGTTCATTGTATTATTCTCAGTACCAGCAGCTCACAAATCAGCAAACACGGGAGTGGCACAAGTTAATTTGTTTTGCTCCAGATACATTTTTACAGGATATCTGCAGCCTGTAAAAGCCTGACACTGCTGAAGGTGACTTATTTGTGTGTGCACAGCAAATTCTGGACAACAGAGGGAAACTAACAAACACTGCGCCCATGTTTGTTGGAAAAAATTGCAACTACGGCAATTCAGCGTGACAGAGTCTACAATTGAGTGCAAAGCAGGAGTCGGGCTGCGTATAAATCATCTCCCCTCACTCGGTCAGTTATCCTTCCTCCCTCCATCACCTGCTATGAACTCACCTGAGCTGCCGGCTGTGGAAAGCTCAACTCACAGCAAGGTTGCAAATGAACCAGATCACACACTGAGAGGCAGTGAGAGTCAAACAGCGGATTTCCTTGCAGATAGTTCAAACGAGGACATAAATGCAACGTGAACAAAAGCGGAGCATGAATAACCTCAGGCTGCCTTGAATGTGTGTTTGCCTTTTCAAGACCGACACCACAAACTCCTCTGTGTACCAGAGTTTTCTAGAGTCAAATGTGAGTTCATCTGTGCAACAGCTAAAGCTTAGTCTAAACTGAGTCGTGCAATGCAGCACTGATGAAAAGCACAGCAGCAAATCTACAATCGAATGGTTGAAAAATGAAAAAAATCAAGATTCTGCAGTCGTTGCCTCAAGTTACTGAACCATAAGGTGTACTTAGGCTTTCACAGACTGCTTTTGCTTAGTTTTGGCTAAAAAAAAAAAAATTAAAATGGTTTAAGGTTGTAGTTACTTATTACCTGTTAGTGTAGCATTAGGAGCTTTAATAATTGCATTAAGGACATTAAAAGCCTGATTTGTGCACTTGTTCAGACGCCTTCCTCCCGTCTTTGGTGAAAAAAGGTGATTCTGAAAACCAGCAACCTCATTTCCTGTCTTGACTTTCCCCAGTTAAAGGTTAAATAAAGACTAAAATAAAAAAATAAAAAAAACCTGAACAGCAGTGGACTGACAGCGTCTGACCTCACCGCCATGGGCTGAAAACACAGATCACTGCAGGCAGCCAAGGACAGGTGGAGGAGGAGGAGGATAACTGTATGGAGGCTGTAGACTAAGAGGAAGAAGATGAAAGGGAGGAACAGAAGATGGAGAGAGAAAGAGGCTGACGGCATTAAAAACAAATCTGTTGGCAGCCGGCAGATAAACGCTCCACTCACTTTACATCCACACGCTCTCTCTCTCATCTACTGTTTACCTCCCTCAGCCTTATCCTATCTCTGTTCACTAGTTTGCATCATCCTTTTGTCTTTCCTTCACACGTCTCCTCACTCGTGGCCCAATTTCCACATGATTTGTTTGTGTGGGGCAGCTCTGGTTGTGCTTCATGCATTGCAATTATGTACACTTATGCCTCTCAGGGGTTTGCCCTGTGCCAGAGTCTTTTTAGCTACAATTTCAGGATCAGAAAAGGAGGTTTAAAGACTAATTAAAAACTGTGATAGTTCCCAGTTTGTGCAGAGCTAAAGCCAGTCACTCCGTCCAAGGTGAAAAAGTACACCTGATCTGAAAAAAGGACAACTTTAAGGCTAAAAAAAAGGACAGAAATTAATCCAACATGCAGTTCCTCTAATGTCCACTTGAGACTGTCTACGAAAGTGAGTCAGTCCGTGTAGACTTCCATGTCCAACTTTATAGCAGACAGAGCCGTGTTTACAGACTGCGACAAAAATGGTTTTAATTTTTGTGGATATACTTTTTTTTTAAACACATCCATTTTAATAACGTGAGGCTTGAAGGTTGATGTCCTAATGGAGGGTCACACAGGCGGCTGTAGCTGTTTACTGTCTGTTGGGCTTTGTTGCAGCTAGTTGGAGTCTCTTATCTGGATGTCTGGACTGTGTTGGTGCCTTTTGAGAAGTAATATGGCCTCCTGTAGATTTAGTTGTAATAACAGACCATCCAAAAAGCAGCTTTGATCTGCATCTATTTTACACGTATACAGTTTATACTAACCCAGCTGGCTAGAATGAGTACCTTAGCAGCTGTAGCCTTTTCAGACACTAGAAATCCAACACAGGGGCAGCCAAAAAATAAGTTTGCATTTTTCGTAATGGCCAGTAGGGGGTGATAGTTTTGGTTACAGAAAATGTTTCTGTGTTTTTGTGGCTGTGAAGGTAGAGTGGATCGTTTACCAATGGGAAGGTTTTATCCAGGAAAGTTTATAAGGACGTTTTTCCAGGACTTGCTCATTTGCTAACAAACTGTCAATCACAAAATGTGCAATTTCACAGATCCGCCCCTCGCTTCTCACACCTGGTTTCAAAACACTAACCTGGCAACAGTAATAGCACTCAGCATGCGCCTTCATATTTAACAGACCAGGATTACAGTACTAGTCAAGTTCACATTCGCTGTGTACATCTTTCATATACAGTCTGTGGTCTTCCTGCCAAGACTGAGCACCTTGTTTTTATGCTTTACCCATGGATCAGATGCCATTTTGTACAAAACTGTCCAGCATTAGAATATTTGAGCCTTTCAGTCAGTTGAAGAACAAAATATGACCTGTGCTGCATTCTGTGAAGATCCCCCCACAATGATCAGAAGTAATGTATTCATTTGTTTAGCTTCCTGAAGATTTACTGAAGTTTTTCAATGTTAGTCGGCCCTGCCTCACTCTGTAGGAAGCTAGGCAGGATGCAAAGCTGTGTCAACACTGCTGCCCTGTAAATATTTATAGGCGTTTATCTGCTGGGCTGCGGATTATCAGCTTAGTGTGGTACAGTAGCCCCCCGACCAACACAAGCACAACACGTTCACCTGTTACCCTGATGTGTTGTGACTGCAGGGACAAACACAGCGGGACGTCTGAGTGTGTTTCTGTGAGCGTGCAGATCATACAAACCCACAAATCAAGGGTGCTGATAATGCCCTAAAACATCTGCTGTATGCCTGAACTTTGCTTTCACTGCACTGAACTGTTTGTGTGACACAAAATAAAAACCAAAATGCTGAACTTTATTAGGAGATAAAAATAAAGTCTCTTTGAGGAGATGTCAGGTCTGTCAGGCACCGTCAGCGACGCAGGCAGTAAAGTTTCTGTTTAACGACACGATGTTCCAGCCCTCTTTGCACGAGGGCTGCTTGATATTTTTAGCTTCTCTTTTACCTTCCCCATTAACTTCAAACTCTATTGAATTCTAATAAATTAAAACTATCAGGTTCCCTCTCAGGTGGTTTCCATAGACATGAGCATTAAACACAAGATTCACAAACACTATTTATGTACTTATACGTATGTATAAGTCATCACTTATATTGCTTTTTAACCTTTATTTGCATACTTATCGATGTAACAGTCAGTATAAAACTGAAGTTAATACAATAATACAGTATCCGGTTGTTAAGTGATGACATGTAATCCCTGGTTCATTAAAGCTGTTGTCGTTTTAGTGAAGTGTTTTAATGCTTTGTATCTTGCTTTATTTAATCTCAAGCTCTGCCAAAAAATATTCAGTGATCAGTGCCGGCCTCTCTGGGTTTTTATTACCACTAGTTGTCTGCAGGACATCTTAAAGCTTAGTTTTTAAAACCTTATAATGTAACTACACCCCATTACCTCACAGATTACAAGACACCAAATATTTGAACGGGTCAGAAAAGAATCACTCTGAGGCATGAATGGGTACATGAAGCCAAGAACCAGGAATTTTAATATAGTGAGTAATCTCAACCATGCAGCAGTAGATTAATGACAGTGTATTATGACTAAGCTGATGGTGTGCATGGATCATCTCAAGGGTTCTCCCGTAACCATAGCTTTGTAGCTGACCATGTGGCACACAATTATATACCAGCTATCCTAACGTCAGTAACCATACTGTTGCTGTTGTTTAGTTTTTTGTCTTCATTTATGTTCGAAGTGATAGCAGAGCTGTTGGTTTTAATTTTTCAGAAACCCCTAATTCAGAACATGGTGTATTATCTTTAGGCAGAAACCAGTGAGATAACTTTATGTCCTGTTTTTCATGGATGCCTGGATGTTAAACTTGATGGTCACATCTGGTAGAGCAGCCACACTGATCACTTTATTAAATATGAGAGAATTCAGACACCAGCACCTAGCCATTCATTCTGCCCTTAGAAACATTTGTGAAATATTTGGGTTGTTGTAAAGAGCTGGTGAATTGGAGGGTGGTGCTGTAATAGGATGCAACTGTTGCAACAGTTATTTCTCCTTCAGCTGTGAAAGTACGTAGGAACCACATCATCTCAGCCATGAAACATCAGACCACATAAAGTTGGTTGCCGAGCACCAAATCACAGCAACAGTCACCTCCAGGTGCTTTTTTTCTTCTTGGGTGCTTGGGTGCATTTATTTTTCCCATTTTAATTTACAAAGCTATGAATGTGTATAAATTCGGCAGCAGTACACGCTCCTTGTGGTCATTGGATTCCGTAGCTTCATGCAGCTTTGCTTCAGTTTCACTACTTCTGTTCTGGGCATCATAGCAGACGTACATTTTCAGCATTGGTGTCAAGAAATGGCACCTCACTAACTGTTAAAAAGCAGCAACCATTATTCCCAACATACGCTGCCATCCTCTGACACGTTACAAACACTAAATGTGCTGATGTGTGTGGCCTTCAGTCATTCATGGCTTCCTAATTTGGCATGAAATCCTCAAAACTGGGAGAAAACAGGCTCTAGATGGAGTTAAATTCTGAACCTGAATATCTCTGCATGTTTGTAGGTGCACACAGCTTCTTTCCCCGGCCTTTAAAGTGTAAATGATTTTTTTCCCCATGTCACAGAAGAACCTTTTAAAATGTACTGAGCAGACATATTCGTGTGTGTGTGTGCGTATGCATTTCTATTTGTGTGACAGTGAAAGAGATGAAGTGTATTCATGTTCCCCCTGCAGTCATTGCTCCTCCAGCTGTAGATGGCTGCTGTGATAGGCAGCAGAGGTTGGCAGCGAGAGGAAAGGCTTCTCCTCATCCTCGCAGTCGCCTCCTCTATCGTTCCCTGCATCAAATTGGAGCTGTCAGTCAGCTCTCACCCGCAGCACAGCACACTCTATCAGACCGCAACAACCGCGGGAAAAAACACGGCATCAGCGAGCGGCGACATAACACCAAAAGGGAGAAGGTGCAGCGAGTGCTGAAAGGAGGGCATCTGGGATTATTTGATGAAATGAAATCAGTGCTGGTTATCCGCTTATAGAAGATAAATCACTCTGTCCTTTAGAAAGTTTCATCTCACCTCCAGCAGGTAACGCAGCCCGACAGAGGGAGCAGCTGCAACTGATTTAAGACCAAATTCACTTTCAGCTGACTTTCAACTGCAGCTACATACAAATGGCACAGCTTTCATTCTCAATTAATTTCCTTATAAATCAATTTGATACTTTCATTACAAGTAAGGAGAAAAACTAGGCTGTATGAAAACTTCCTTCAGGGGGAGGTTTTAAACACTTGTGTTATCCTGCTGTGTCTTAAAATACAGCTTTAAATTGAAGTTTTTCTTTATTTTCTACCACATATATCCTGGAATATGACAGACGTGTCTCATATTTTAAATAACAAGGCCAGCATATGTACAAGTAAGTGTGAGCCAATCACTCTAAATGCTCATGGTCATTATATATGGTCATTACAGCTGCTGTCCTAACCTACGGTTTGCAAGAGGCAGCCAATCAGAAGGAAGTTAGGACCACAAGACGACCTACATATGTATGATTTTGAAGTCTGATTCATGCAAAGCTATGCTGGTAAAGTCCAAGAGTCCCCTTTGATAAATAGGTGTTGCATTACTATATATCTTACTTAATAGTTTCCAAGGTAACGGTTGTTAACACACACACCAAAATAAATAATGGCGTACCATCTAAAATAGTCACGGTTTTGAATTCCCAAATTTAGAAACTCATAAGCAAAACATTTTAGAAACAGAAGTGATTATGCTGTGTCATGAGAAAAGCGTTGGTTCTCTGGGTGATGCACAACAATTAGTTTGGACATTTGTGGGGAAAAAAGTATTCTTCCCAAACACCCTGTAAATGCTGGTTGGTATGTTCTGTATACTTCCTGTCAATTTAAGAGTGTTTTCACAGCTGCACCTGAACTCTGGTTTATTTTCCCTATTTGAGAAGGTATAAGAGGAATAGGAGGGTAACAAGACACAGCTGTGGACAGTCAAGACAGAGAAGGGAAAAGTAAAACTAAAAACGCGACACCGGAGCTAAATAACTACCTAAAGCAGGACGTAAGAAGCAAGAACAGGGAAATTCAGAATAAACTAGAAAGACTGAATAAACTCAGAAACTGTAATTAAGGACTAGTTGATAAAACTCAAAATGGACTCAAAAACTAGCATAAGAGCTAAACAGGCAACACTTTAATAAACAAGAACTTTCAAATCAAACTGGAAAAAGCTACAAGTTCTAATCTCATCAGCTGATTTGGATGCAAACGAAGACCAGCCATGAGGAGTGCTTTGCATTAAATGAGTCTTACATGAATGTCAAGTTCGCATCAAGTTATCCAATAAGCTATATATCTCTGCTTGTTTTTACAAACATCAGTCTTACTGTTGAGCTTCATTGCTCCTGTTACAATCATCAATCATTAAAATAATAAAAAAGTAAAAAAAAAAACAGAAAAGAAACTGGGCTTCCTGTACGGAATGGCAGCATCCCATCATTCTGATGTGTTGTATTTCACATACAGTTCAGAAAGAACTGCATAAGTGCATGCATGAAAAATAAACTATAAAATATATAACTTTTAGAACATGTACCCGTCCAAATATTTACAGTTTAGCCTGTATGGATTTGTATTTTACAAACCGCTGGACAGCATCGCTTTTAACAAACAGGAGAAGAAGGTGTAGGTAATGTTTTTAGCAGGATATTACTTCAACTTTGGTTCTCCAAAAATCTAATTAATATCCTGCTAAAGCAGTGAGTTAAGCACGACGGGAACATTTTAAAATAAAATACAGTGTGAGTGTTTATGGTGACGAAAGAATATGGAACATTCCTTATTAATGGGGTTTTAATAGTTTGGAGTAATGATGCAGCTCTTTGGCATAAAGCAATGCAATGTACTCAAACAGTTTCACTTGGATGCATTTAGTGTTGGTTTGTCTCTGTGTGTGAGATTTATTTGAAAAGACTCTTAACCTTTAAATACTTTTTTATTCATGCAACCTACCCTAACCTCAGCCTTCTATACGCGTTTGCATCTGAAAGTATTAAAAGGAAATTTGGTTTTTAGTTGGGAATTAAACTCAAAGATCACAAAATCATTAAAGCATCATAAAAAATCTATACAAATAGTTTGAGAAGTTATTGGTTCAGCTTCTCAATGCAGATTAATAGAGCACATTAGTGCCTCATAGTTTGGTTTCTCATATCAGGAATGAAGCATTCTTGCAAGAAGATGAACGAGAGGAGCTGAAGGACGACTCATGACCTGTCCACTTGAGCAGACTGCCCTGTTGTCTCTGCTCTTTAGTATTCAGGCCTGTAATTGGTTCACATCCACAGTGATGCTCTACAAGTTGTATGTCATCCCCATATTAAACCTCTTCCTCTATTAGTTTGATTGGCATATTCAACCTCTGAATGGAGGGAGCAGTGTGACGGTTATTTGAACTAAATCTTAACATCAGACCGTCTGCAAATATTTAGTCAGGAAATGTATTAAATCTATTTTCCATGCACCCTTGTTGCATGTATTCCCTGTGTTTTCCTTATGTTTGCCTTTAATATTTGCAACAAATAGGTACACGAGCAGCTTTGTTGTAGACCACATGGCCACTGGTTTTCGAAGCCTCAACATTAACACTTTGGTCACCAACGTTTTGGGTTATTGGAGGCAGAAGTTATCAAATCTGGACAAAGGATGACTTTGTTGGTTACCGACGCAGTCTGTATCCATAAAGACACAGATAGCTGCTAATTAGGGCTAAATAACAAAATAAAATCTTGGACTTTGATTCACCAAAACTGAAATGAAACGCAAATTTTATTCGATTTTTTTCCCAAGTACTGTACAAGTTTACAGGTTCAGTTCTCCGGGCCCTGACAGGTGAGACGTGGCTCAGGAGATCAGATTTAAAAAGAGCTCAATTTCCTCATGTGAGTGCATGGGCATATATCAAGGAGAGACCACATCAGGTACTCTACAGATGCACGGTGCACAGTAGTAGAGTCATATCTTCTCGTAGAGTCAGCTGTGCAGAGGGACATTTTTTAGAGCACTGAGGTGTTCACACAAATGCTTTGAGAGAGGTGTAAAAGAGGCCAGCTGTCTACCTGGACGACCACCAATGAGCAAAGATGGAGGTTTATAACGTGAACGTCAGCCACCTTATAATGCAAACCCTTCTGAGACACCTGCGTGACCTCAACCACTCGCACGATGGTAGGCTGGGGCACCCACTCCAAAATGATTCTCCTATTTGTTCTGTTGAGTTTTTGGTTTGTCTTTGATTTTGGTCGTCAGATATTTAAATTGACCTTGAGACTTTTTTTCTGCAGATCATAACAGAAATCTCTCGGTCACTCACTCTTACTGACGCAATACTGAAGCATCAAATGTGGATTAATCCACCACTTAAATTCACTGATTCCTCCAGATTAAGAAAAATAGCTGCATTAGGAAATTATTGACTGTTGTTTTTAAATGAAGGTATATATTTTACAAGTTCATTCTAAAGATTTGTGTTTGGAGTTGCAAGCCAGAAACATTGCAGGGAAAGTTCAGAGAAATAAAACCCTTTAAAAAATAAAAAGATTATTCTTTGTTTCCTCTCCGCTTTCTGCTTTTAAAACTTTAATAACAAAGATTTTTGTGTATAAAAATGACTTCAAACAAGCTGCTCTTCATAAAGATGAACTCTGCTCACGACATAAATTTGCCTTCATTTCATTGTAACAATAAAGCAGTCGAGATGGAAACGAGCAGCATGACGCTACCTCCTCAGGCACTGGTGCATCATGGGACTCTGTCTGCGAGGGTGTGAGTATTTAAAGCTTGCATGTGTGTGTGTTTATTTTCAGTGTGTTTGACTATCAGCGAGTTCCCTCTTCGGTCCCTGCGGATCCCAGTCCTGTAAAACAACCCCGCCCTTCGTCTTCGTCATCCTCCTCCTCTTCATTGTCCACAGCGGCTCTGAGAATGAGCAGCAGCAGGCCGTCCAGAAGGAGCAACAACACACACACCTCCGCCTCCAGCAGCAAATGTAAGAGGATGCTGTGCTGATAGAAAAATGACTTTGAACTTTTAAAGTTTAAACAATTTCAGATACAAAATTACAAGGTTTATATTTCTGGTATTATTTATATTATAGGTCAGTTATAGGGTGATGTAGGTGTGGATATTAGCTCTAAGTAAATGGCATTAAAGTACAAACCTTAACTCCAAATAATTGAACAATACTGGCAGTGGACATGCTTAATTTTCTATATTTAAAGTGGTAACATTTCATTTATTTCACTATTTTGATATTTATGCACATTCTCATATCCTGCAAAAACAAAGAAAATTAGTTTTGTCTCCACCAGCTTGGAAGTGGTGAAGATGTGTGTTTAACCTCTATGTTTGTGTTTAGCAACATAAAAACCCAGTTTTTCATTTGTTTGTAGCCTTGGGCGGCCGTGCATCGCTTCCTCTTCGCCAGCTATTTTCAAACTCTGTTGAAGGCCCATTTTTCCGGCCTGCACATGTGTAGTTGAGTGGCATTCAGCTTAAATTCAGAAAGGAAAGATGGTTAATAGGACAGGTGCTGAGAAAAGGCCCCAGTCACACACCTACTGCCAACTGCCTGGCAACCATCAGTCGCTAGGGGAAAATGAGTATTCCCTGATCAGCGAGTGGTTGCAGGAGGCTGTTTGCTGGTAGTGAAAGAGTGAATTCAATTTATTCAATTTTATTTATATATCATCAAATCACAACAACAGTGCCCTCAAGGTGCTTTTTCCTGTAAGGTAAAGACCCGAGAATAATATAGTGAAAACCCAAACAATCAACCCCCTTGCCCACCATGTTCAGATACAGAAACTTATAATCAGCATGTTTGACCAATTACTATGATCCTATGATTCCTATGATCAAGTTGAATCCTTGTTTGATTTAATTGTCTTTATTCTTTTCCTCTTTTTTGTGTAAAAACGTGGTCTTTTCGATGTATCATTTAGACACTCCTGAAATAATCACATGGCGCTCATATCTATAAGTGCAGAGTCCTTCATATTGCACTTAAACAGGTGCTGCACTTTCAGAGAGTGAGCTCAGTAGGCTCGTCATGGCAGTTTCTGTTAACCAAAGACAGAAAGTCTCCATCAAACATGTGGATTTTTGAAATCATTTAATAAGCGTGTTTGTTTACAGGGCAAAATAAATAAAGTAAAATAATACTGTGCTTAGCACTTGCCTGTTAACTGTACATATGCGTTCTTTTACCTTCACAGCGCCTAGTTGTCACAAACTGTTCCGAGTCTTCTTCTCTCGCTTTTCCAGTAAACTGTTTTTCATGTCCCAGAGAGACGTGCACTTTATCCATCCACTGAGAGCTACATGACCGTTAAACCTAATGAAAACATCAGCAAACATTAAATCCAAAGTCGTGGCTGTAACTCTGCCGAGGGTAAAGGACGAAGGGAAATACTGTGGCACGAGAAGTTCAGGAAGTTCAGCTGTTAAAAGGCTTTTATCGAAAAAGGGCAGAGACACCAACTCCCCGCTGCAGTCAGAGGACGATACGCAGGGGTGTTTAACGCCACATCCCTCACCAATTAACGGCTTTTAAATTTCAGACCCACACATGAGCCTCGGCCTTGATGTTCACATTTGTACACAGTTGTGATGTTCAGCCTGTTTCCCCCCCCCCCCCTTTAAATCTGCAGCTCCTGTGGAAACCTGCTGCACTCTGAGGATATTTCCTCTCCAAAACCCTGTTTCATGTTATCTCCCGCCTGTGTGACAGCTCATCTCGGTGGTAAGGCCCCAGGGTGCTGGAGAGAAGGCGGGTGAGGGGGGTGCTCCAGATGGTCTCTTCATTAAAAGCTTCTGTACCGCAGGGCTCTCCTCTCCTGCTATAACCCAGCCGAGCCTATCAGCTCTCACAATTAGACCGAGTTAATAGTGCATGGAAAATAAGAATTGTTTATACTAGTTTATTACAAGCCTTAATAGTTTTTACTGCGCCCCATCACAAGGAAATTAGATTGCCTTTGCAAGCTTCAGAGGTCGAAAAGCTTTCAGGATTGAAGTAGTTTTCAGGGTCATTTGGAGAGCTGTGTGCAGCAGAGTCAGTCCATTACGGAGCACAGCGAGGGCGAGGGCTCATGCAGCTGAAGAAGGCGGCAGCGCAGCGCTAAGAGTAACTGATGGTGCAGGAGCGCGGCCTTGACGACTGCACGGGTCACTGAATGACACTCGAATCTGCATGGAGCTGTAAAATCCTACTGCGGTCAGCGCTGACTTTCGAGTTTGCATCGGCCCACTTATGAACAGAAAATGACCCTGAAACACATCAGCGCAGCAAAGGCAGAAGAAGAAAAAAGAACTGCTCAGAGTTGTTTTACATTACATGTTGGTTTCTGTTGTCATTTGTGGGCTCAGACCATCTACCAGTTGTTGATTCTCTCTGTGGGAATGTGGATTACAGAGGTTCATTAAAACTGTTGCTGATGAGATTTGAGATTTTCTTCCACACCCAGCTGCAAAGAAACATTTCTTTATGTCGCTGGATTTATGCACGCTGATATTGAAACAGACAAATCACTGCTGTCTAAAATGTTTTTGTCTGCTGCAGATTTGTCTAGACTGGCACTAAGATGCCCAAAACATGGCAAGACAAAGGGGTGTACCATCTATTTGTCTTTCATTTCCCTTTTTACACCCTTCTCTAATCCCTCGCTGTACTTTGTGTGTGTCAGCGCTAGGATATCAAATAATTTAAATTAAACCCATGTTTTTAATAGGGGTGCAACGATACACAAAATTCACGGTTCGGTTCGATACTTTGGTGTCACGGTTCGATATTTTTTCGATACAAAAAAAATGTTCATGTCTTTTTAATTTGTCATTTATTAAAATTATAAATATATATTTTAACTCAAAAGTACAGTTTTTAAATTTAACCCTAACCCTTGTGCGTGTTTTTTATTTTGACAGCGAATGCGCACCTGCGGACCACTTATGTGCAGCCCTGGTTATTTAGCTCGTCATATTGCAGCCACAGAAATTCTTTTGTCCATGAAACCATAAAGCTGCACTTTCTTTTTGCCTTATAGTCTGATTTGTCATAACTTCTCCGTTTTGTGGTAAGCTTTTCTTTGGCTGTCACTTCTTCACCCTGACCTGTCTTATTTGGCTCAGCAGAACTGAAATGCTTTTACACGCTCACTCACATAAGCTCAGCGATTCTCTGCGCGATCAACCTCTCACATGTTTAAGCTGCGGGAGATTTCACTTGTCATGTTTGCATAGTAAGCTAACGATTAATAAGACGATGTCAGAGGAATTGGTGCACAAATTATCACCACTCACAGATCAGTACTGTCGCTCTCTATACACAGTTCGCGCGATTGCAAAGTGAAAGCAAAAAACAAGCGCAAATTCAAACGCGATTTCAATATGTCACATATTGACAGTGGCTCACCGATGCCAATGACATAATTACCCAGCTACATTTCCGAAAGAATGCAAAAGCATTGACATATATTTTTCCTTCCTACAATAGCCCGACGGGCAGGGCAGAGATAGATTTTGGTAGCCCGACTGGAAAAACGCTAGCCCCGGGACGTCGGGCTAGCGATATTGCGAGCCCTGTATCTGATTGAGGAATCACTCATCTTTGGAAAAGAGAGTTTATTACAGAGAAATGGCTCTTTCCAAAATAAAAGCTATACTATCCGCTTCTTCTGGGCTATATTCTCAGCAGCATATTAAACATATCAGGTCCCCATAAGGAGAATCATCTGCTAACGGCTGTCTAAATGACTCGGCTAAAGTTAGTAGCATGCTTGTTGTTTTTGTCTTTGTACTAGGATGATGTCGGCGTAAATGTGCAGTCATATTCGTTGTGTTCCCACTAGTGCTTTCAGGTTAATCTCGTTGAAATGACCTTAACGCCACAACACGGCAAATCTCCGTTAACGAGCTACCCCTGATCGCCCCGTGCATGGGACTAGACGGCCAACACGTTAACGAGCTAACTGCGCTAACACACTAGCTCCCACCAATGTAATTGAGCATTGCGTGGCACATCCGACATACTGTTTTACTTTAGTCCATGACTCGCTTACCTTCAGGGTCATACGTCACATGAAAATCAAAATAATTCCAAACGCCAGATCTGAATGAGGGTGGGGGAGGTTCAATTTGCCATGTTGCAAGGAGAGCTTAACTTCTGTCTCGCTAGCTTGCCCTGCGCTCTTCCTTCTGACGATGCTGTCTGTGTGGAGCGCTCAGTGGATCTGCGCTCGACAGTGCAGCCTAGGCGGAGTAGTCGAACGCAGATTCACTGAGCGCTCCACACAGACAGCATCGTCAGAAGGAAAGTTGATAAAATAAATTACAAATGTTGTATTGTTCGATACATATGCGTACCGAACCGAAAGCACTGTATCGAACGGTTCAATATCGATACGAGTATCGTTGCACCCCTAGTTTTTAATAACTAGTGTCACTGTCCACGTGTTATGTCTTATCTGTACACCACATAAATTTCAAATGCAGGTTTGACATTAAACTGCAGGTCCAGGATTCAAACCCAGATTTAGCTTTATGTTCTAAACAACTGCACATTTGTTGCTTATAGGTTTTTACATGCATTCATTTGCATACTAAAAAGCTGTGTGTATTCTATGTTATGCACCCTCCTCTTGTGTTTGTTTCCTCATTTCCTTTTTCCTTTTTCCTCTCTCACAGATCTCTCACAGTGTAACAGAGTAATTGATAAACTGTTCTGCCTCTATTTAAAGGAGGCTGAGAAAAGGGTCTCTTTCCCTCTCCCAGACCAAGCAGCTCTTCGGCTTCCTCAGATCGATCCCTGCCTCTTTGTGGGGATTTACTTCCTTTGCTTTTGACATGAATGTTCTGGTTGTCTGTTTTTCACAGCTTTATTTGCTTGTTTAATGTTCTTACCCCATTAGCTTAGGGAGGGAAGTTCTGGGTTCTACATTTCACATGGTGGTTGGTGCAGACAACTTCTACGTTTAGGTCATTCTGCTTCCTGTTGAACTAAAGGAACCTTGTTAGTAAACCAAATCTCAAGTGCGGTCACTGAGGCAGCTTGAGCCTTCATCTTCTCAACACTTGACAACATGTAAATAAAGCCATGCATTAGCCGGTCACATTCACATAACTTTATCCGTTGATTTTAACATAGAATACTTTTTAACCTGAGTAGTCGTTATAGCCTCATGCGTCAGTCTTTATTTTATTTTATGCATCATGAGCGAGATTAATCCCCCTCTCTTTCTTACATCTCTCCCTGTCTCTGCAGTGAGAATGGCAGAGCTTCTTTCCATCAAAAGGGAACTGACAGTGATCAAGGTTCAGATCGATGGCCTGCTGGACTGCGTAGACAAGATGGACAGACAGAGGAAGGATGGCTCAGGTAGAGACAAAGAACTGTGCTGAAAATAATAATAATAAAATTTTATCCTAACGCCTTAATTGCAATTATTTTCAAAATTAGAGCTGCTGTATTTAGTCTGTGTGTGAAGCAATATTTCTGTGTGGAGTTTGTTTACACAGCCCGTGTTTGCATGGGTTCTGTCTAGATACTCCAACTGCCACTCACAATCCAAAGACATCAGTTAGTGGGGTTAGGTTAACTGGTGATTCTATATTGCACATAAGTGTGAATGCCAGATTGGTGACCTAAGCCTAAGATAGGCTCCAGCCCCTCTGTGACCCTGATAAAGATAAGGAGAAGAGAATGGATGGATAATTAGCTTCACCCCAAACCTTCCCTTACTTCCATGTCTTCTGCATGAGTCATCTGCTACTGAAGACCTTGACTTTTCACTTGACTGCTACACGTATTGCTTCCATTTTGAAATGCATCAACTGATCCCCAGACCGCACATCATAGATAAAATTTGTCAAGGTGCTGTAGTGGTAAGATCTATCCATCTATTTTCTTTAATCCCCCCATGGTGCTGGAACTTATCCCAGCTCCCACAGGGCAAGAAGCGGGGTACACCCTGGACAGAGACACAGACAGCCATTCACACCCACATTCATATGGTCGATTTAGAATCACCTGTTAGCCTAGCACTACTAAGTGCATGTCTTTGGTCTGCGGGAGGAAGCTGGAGAGAGCCCCCACAGACACAGGGAGAACATGCAAGCTCCACACAGAAAGGCCCTGGCTGCACAGTGGATTCAAGTCCAGGTCCCCTGGAGCTTCCCTGGAGGACTGATTTACAGTAACTATAGACTGTATATAAGTAGCAGTCAGGTGTTTCCAATCAAATGTACTTGATTAACTAAACATCAGTAAGTGTGAACACGTCTTTGGCAGTTTGCTGGTCTGCAGCATTCAGGTGTTGATGTAATGTCACAATCTTCCCAGGACTGGATGTCCCAGAAAATTCACCCCAAGGTCAGACTTGACTTCAAGAAGTCAGGCTGGCTTTTTCTGCCTGTTTGAAATCAATGAAATCAATCTCCTAAGCCCATGACAGTCTAGTTGTTGTCTTTGGTGCTTTGCCAGATTATGAAAAGGCCTGTTAGCAGGAATGTAAAACCAGGCTTTGAAATATATTCAGGACTACATTTCTGTTTACAAACGAATGAGAAACATCTAATGTATTCAGTCTCGGTCATTACTTTAGAGGTGTTCGACACTGACACGCATCCCGTTTTTATTAAATGCCTATATCAACCTCAAACATCAGACTGATCCAGGTCTAATCCTTCCTGAACTCTAAATTTGAGTTTATTACGGCAAATGATCCGTCGGAGCGTTCGGTGATGCAGAGAGAGTCGCTGTGTTTACCATCAGATGTGAGCCAGCTATCATACTGCATCTGTGAGTAATGGTTCAATGACAAAACTGCCACCAGTGGAGCGTGGATTATGACAGTGAGGTAAACAGCGATAAACACGGTCCTCATAACCTTTCATAAGCTCCCCTTCAGCGCTCAGGAGTTATCGTGTCGTCCCTGTGCATGTGTGTGTGTTTGGGTTTTATCTCCTCGGGTTGATAAATAGATGAGGAAATTATCCGATGTGACACGTTGACGGTCTTCAGTTTTTTGCGATTATTTCCTAGAAATGTGTTCCAACACTCAAATGAGAACTTCTCTCGCACACATGCAGCGAGTCGTCGAAGAGGGAGGTAATACTGCGGGTATTTGAGTTATGAGGGTTCAAATTCACTACAAAACTGACATTTTTAGAGGTTTGCATTAGATCTGAAAATGTTTCAAATAAAAATTTAAATTACAATATTTTGTTGTGACATGACTTGTGATTTTGCTTTAATGAGACCTAAAATCATCCATAACCACGTCTCGACACTGTTGGACGTCCACTTATTTATCGACAGAGAACTGTCACAGTGACTACTCTCTGTATAATGAGGAGAAATTAAAGGCTTAAAGAAAAAAATTGTTAGAAAAGGACTGTATTTAAAAGATGGATGTAGCCACGGCAACACCCCATTTGGTTTCTGGACTTTGAAGAATCAGTGTTAGCATTTTGACATCCTCCACCAAAAGCGATCGTATGAAATCAGGGATGCTATTGAAACGTGTTCTGTGATGTGACAAATCTGATGGACGAATCTGGGTTAGGTGAATGGAGAACATTACCTGAAAGACTGTGCCAACTATAACGTTTGGTGGAGGAGAGATAACGCTGCGGGGTGTTCTTCTGGAGTTGACCTGGGTCTCTTAGTTTCAGTGAAAGGAAAACGTAATGCCTCCACTTACCGAAACTTTTTGGACAATTCTGTGCTTCTGTGTGTGAACAATTTGGGGATGGACCACCTTTGACTCTGCCCCAGTGCAAAACAGAGGCTCATAAAGACACACCTATAGGATCAACTCGAAAATCAGTGTTTGTCTTTTCAAATGTTCTTCTAAATGGGCAGAAGTCCCCACACGCACTTCAACGTCTTCTCAAAGGAGTGTTGTAGCTGCAAAGGGGAACCAACTCCATATTAATACCCAAGAATAGATGTAGCATTTAGGTGGCATGATATTGTGTGTGTGTGTGTGTGTGTGTGTGTGTGTGTGTGTGTGTGTGTGTGTGTGTGTGTGTGTGTGTGTAAGAGTGTCCTGAGAGCAGGGAGCCCAGTGTGTCGGATTCCTCTCGCCGAGGTTCAGTCAGCAGTCTGGAGCGAGAGAGTCCGGAGCCAGGGGAGGCCAGTGAGGACGAGCCGCTGCACTACCAGCACTATTACCCCTACAGCTACACCCACAGGGTAAATATACGCCCCTGCTTCCCCACAGCTACACCCATGCTACCATTGACTTACAGAATCAATATCAATCAATTTCACATACAGCCAAATTTTAGCTTTGCCTCCCGATCTTCAAATAGCTCCCAGCTTTCAGACACAGTCTCATGCTGAATAAATAGGAGTTTGTTTTCTTCTTTTAATGATATTAAACAGCTGTGGCATCACACAGCAGCAGGACGCAGTTAGCGCAGGTGTTACGGGAGCAGGGACTCCATCAGTTACTTTCCTGACGTTTCACTGTGGTCTCACAAAACCAGCTTGAACAGGTTTCAGTACAACAGCTGATGTGCTGTGCTTACACACAGCGATTATTCTTCAGTGCGCTAATATTTGCAGTAATGGTGTGACATTGCATTCAGTGAACTCATCTAATTGCCTAAGTAAATGAAAATAAGACAGCAGATGGTAAGCCTAATAAAAAGTAATTACAGTAATACATTTGCTCAGTGGTTCTCCAACTTTTTTATTTTTTTTATTCCTTTTTCTTCTGCCTGTAGTCTTCTGGGGAATGTTCCCTTGTCACAAATTCCAAATTAAACCCTTTCCCATGGCACAACAGTACTGGATAAACATATATTACTCACTCAATATACCACCACTCCTACTGTTGCCACTACTGCAGAGCAAATATGGAGTATATGGAGCATAGTTTCAGTACAGACAGTTCACAAAATAAAGCTCAGCCATAATCCTGGCAGATGGAACAATCTCCTACAGACCTGTTGACATTCATTGATTTATAGTGACTTGTTTAGAAAGTCTCAATCCAATCTGCAAGCCTCTTTGCAACAGACCTCCAGATACTCCATTCATGCTCTTCCTAACTTAATCATTTATGGAGCTGCTGTTATGGCTGCCCTCTCTATTCTGTGCTGAGGTCTTGCTGCTCCCCTCAGAGATATACCACCACTATAAATGTCTGCCACTGGTAGCGTCTTTTGACAATAGCGGTCCTGACAATTAATATATAGGCTCCTCCATGGAATACGTATCACTATTACTCACCCATTCTACTACACAGGATAAATACACCCTCACAGGGTAAACACACAGTATGTTTTTCCCTTTCAGTTACTTTATAGGATGAATTTAGCTACACATAGTGTAATTTTACATGCCTGCTACCATCACTGCTAGTACAGATGTTTTACTACTACCCAAACAAGTTAAAGCCTTTTAATACTCAATCACTATCCCAAAGAATGCATAAGTATCCCTATTACACACTAAGCTAGTCAAACAAGATGATGTACCTCCCACAGGGTAACCTCAACAACCTCTGGGGTGCCCAGCTCTGCAATAGCAGCTAATGCAATGCTGCCCTCTTGTGGAGAATTGGCTAACTCTGACTCAGGTGCGTTAACAAAACTGTCAAAACTCTCAGAATTGTTTTTCAGTGTTTCACTAGTTATTATGGAGATTATTTTAATAATCAGTCAAACATTTCTTTTGCCAAAGAGAAAGTAAGAAGTAAAAAATAATGTCCGCCACGATTTCCATATATCCAGTTAGAGTTTGAAAAAACAAACAGTTCATCTGTCCCAGTCCATTCCTTCACCTGTCTTCCTAAATCTCTCAGTCATATAGACTTACCAGCAGTAAATCTGTGACTCACCCACACTGCAGAGAGACCATCTGTATAATTCCTGGTGGAAGATGTGTTTACCAGTCGCCTCGCAGGTCTTTTGATTCAGGATCTCACCGGAGTGGAGCAGATCGGCCGAGCGGAGGAGCGATGCTTTCAGTGTTTCTGTTTCTTTACAGGGAAACATAATGACATAGAATTAGCCTGCAGGCTTCCTATACCTGCCTGACAGAGCGAAGCTGCCTCATTAATCTGAGAGGAGGCAGAGAACAGACCGGCCCTTAATCTGTCGCATTGTTCCTCTGACAGGAAGAAGCCGAGTGTACATGAATAAAAGAGTGTTTTAGCAGGCTAATTACCATATACCTCTTTGTGTGTGTGTGTGTGTGTGTGTGTGTGTGTGTGTGTGTGTGTGTGTGTGTGTGTGTGTGTGTGTGTGTGTGTGTGTGTGAGAGAGAAACACAATGTGTTATTATGAACAGGAAATGAGCATTTACATGGACTGCGAGGATAAAGGACTTCTGGCTGCACTGAACATGAGGCGATGTGCAAATAGAGGCTAAAGCAGTGTTTTAATTAACCCTCTGTCCTGTTAAGAGTAACTTTCTCTTTCTGTTTTCAGATAAAGCCGTCTGATCAGGAGGAGGACCTGTGATGCTGCAGTTCAGGTATGAAGGTGGCAAGCTGCCTGGCCTTATACGTTCCTTTGAAATGAACCTGCTTTGCTTTTCTTTGTTTTCTTTCATGTCTGTCTATCTAATGTTGGATGTTCAAATTAAACACAAACTGAAAATTGGGTTTGGGTTTGGAGGGCGTTGTGCTTTAATTTATGGCTGTAGACATAACTGAGCTTTCTGTGCATTTTTGAGCATCTTCATTGAAATTATTTGGGAAATAATATTAACTGTGAAGGATTACACCCTTACAGTTTATGAATACAGCTTGTTAACCACTTCAGGCTCAATAATGCTAATGCACTCAGTCCAAAAGTAATGTGTTCTGTAACAGCTGTCTTTTTATTAAGCAGGGCCAAACTTTCAAATAAAGGGAGAGACTTAGTTTTGGACATTTGTTCCTATTCTTCGAGCTGCATCATGTCAAAGATAGAGGTTATCCATAATATCGGTCATCTCAGGCGCACAGCTCTAGCTGTGAGCACAGAAGCCCCGCCTACATACAGTTTAAACCTTCTGTTTCCAATGAGCAGCCAATCTGAAGGAAGATGGGTTAAAAAAAAAAAATCCTGCAGAGCTACTCTAATAGAGTCCATTAATAAAAATGTGCAAACCTACACTTTAATGTTAGGTCAATAAAGAATAAGTGCCATGTGTACATGTGCATATAAACATACAGATGTTTGCACTCACTGTGCATTAAGCCATGTTTCTAGAAGTTTTTATCAAGATTTGTTCACTGGCTTAGGAGAAGATAGGGGACGTACAAATATAAATACACTACGACCTTTATAGCATGAGATGGAGATGGAAATGAACAGAATATGTCCTCTTTAATAGGTTTTGGATAAAAATGGAGCTCAGAAGGAAGAGCAGTATGACGTAATAATAATATGATATGAAATAACTTTAAATATTCTTTTATTGTAGAATCATTTAAACTATTTCCAGATCTGTCCTCTACCGTAACGTAGCACTTACTTTGCTGTGGAAGACTTCAACTAGCTCTTACATCAGTTGATTTTTGCAGTTAACGTGTGTTTGCTCTTTGTTTTTGCTAAAGCAACAAAGAATGCAAAAAACAGACTGTTTCCTGTGTGTTTCTGAGTCTTTGTAAGTTTATCCAACTAAAGCCAATGACTGTTTGGTGGTAAAACACATGGAAACACATTCGGCAGTGGTCAGCACTAATTGGAAGTTGGACATTTGCGCATTAAGTATCCAACCTTATAATGAAGATAGATCTGCTTTCTCTTTCCTTTACTGCCCAATACCTACAGCACATAGTTAATGGACTATAAAAGATTATTGTAGACACGGTAATCTCACCCATCAGTTTGACAAATCTTATTTGTGAAGCCTCATGCTGACTTTTCTCACCATCTTAATTTTTCGAAACAAGACGTGGTGAGTGGAGCTGAGAAATTGAGGGACAGTTAACACTCAAAAAATAGCAACAAGAATAATAATAGTGGCCAAAATTAACATCATATTGTTTTTAGTAAGACTTCAAATCAAATATTACGACTGTAAACTCAACAGCAAAGTGTTTCACCAAGGTACAAATCCTGGGAACAGATCGCACTTTTTCCTTGTACTTCTATGGAACAGCCATATTTTTGCAGCTAGAGGAGTCGCCCCCTGCTGGTCATTTAGATTTAAGTCACTTCATGATTAGTCATTTTGGTGGATAAGAAGGACACATAAACCTTATTGTAGTTTAAACCAAATCTTTAAAATCATCAGGCTCCACTGATATTGACCTTAAAGTGTATTTCATGCCAACTTATGAGTTTTTTGCATGTTTTACTCTCTCTTTGTGTCCTGAAGATCCTTAGAAGTCTTGCTTCAGATTCCTCTCATGTTCACTTCCTTCCAGAAGCAGACGCTCAGATCTGTAACAGCTGGGATGGACGAAGCTTCAAGACGACGCTGGCAACACGACCTGCATTTGGACTGACTCTCCTCCACCCCTGATTTTTGATTTTTTCACATATCTTTGACATTTTTATTATGTTGCTACGGTGGCCCTGAGAGGCCAAACGAACTGCAACTTAAGAAAACACCAGCAATAAGAAAAACGCTGCAAAAGCAAACAAAACAAAATGGAAACAGGAAGAACAAAATATAAATAGGGAAAAGGAAACAGAAATAGGAAAAAAGCCAAGGGAAGTTTCTGGGGAGACAATAACCTAACGCACTTTTTTTTGATGGATTTTTAGGCTAATAGTTAGGCTAACACACTTATCTCTCATCTTTTCTTTTGTCACAAAACCGATAGATCCTCAACTTCTTTTAAGTGTCTCCCAGTGCAATCTTAGCATATTTTGGTTCCTGCAACGGGTTATTGTCTCCCCAGAAACACTTCCCTTGTGCTTTTGGAAATCTGTTTTTTCCTATTTCCGTTGTGTCTTGTGTGCTTTTGCAGCGTTTTTTGCTAATTGATGGTGTTTTCTTAAGTTGCAATCCGTTTGACCTCTCGGGGCCACCGTATGTTGCACTGCCGTCACCTATGTTTTCCATTCCAGTGATCCACATTCACATGTTGACACATTAGACAATATCTGAACATCATAGAAAAGTTTAATAAAACATACTGATGGTTCTGCAGCTAAATACCTCCTCACAGCAGATTATTTTATTTTGGCCTCTGGGCCAACACCTCTGCACCGCCAGAAAACACTGCATTAGTGGGCTACACAGGCAAGAGCAGACTCGTGAGCCTGTTGGATTATTTCCTTAACGTTTGAGTCTGTTTCATCACCCTAACCTTGCTTCTCATGTCAGACTCATCACTGTTATTAAAGTCTGTGTGGCACCAGCTGGCGGCTCCTTATCGCACAGTTTATTTTCATCAGGCCTGTTTTCATTATGTGTAACCAGCTGTGTGGCCACATAATGCTTCTGCGGTACAGGCTCAGTGAGCACGGCTTTATGACTTTCTGGGTAAATTTCACTGTTCAGTCCACTCAGGAAATCACTTATAAAGTTATATATAGGCCCAGACAATTTCCTGAAATGAGCATTAGCTCATTAGCTCCATGTAGTAGATACGAATAGGGAAATGTACTTTTTCTATGATCATGAGTGATAGTTGGTTTCATGTGCTTGTTTCAGTTTAGCTTGGGTTAACTGACAAATAAACTGACAAACAGTTCGAGTTCAGTTTATTTCATGGATTAGTTTGGCAGGTGTGGGTAACAATATGCTTCACGTGAACTAAAACTGTTGGGTTCATGTTTGCTAAGATATCTAGCTGAATGAAAAAGTTAAGTTTAACTTACAGTCCTGGTAAAAAGAAAGCACAGCATCATTCCACAGCGAGAAAGTGGAAAACATTCAAGACAGCTGCCAGACTTCTCAGGAGGAAATATTCCAGCAAATTTACCCCAAAGTCAGATCAATTAAAAAAAGACAGAACAAGTGCGACTATGAAGGGTTCCTAGGAGGCTACTTCTTCCCTCTAAAAACAACATGGCAGCATATGTTAAGTTTGCTTTGTTTCTTCATAATATACTGTACCACATTTGGAGAAAACCAAACACAGCACATCAGCACAAACACCTTACACCAACTGTCAGCACGGTGGTGGAGGGACGATGATTTGGGAAGCTTGCAGTCACTGAGTCGACCATGAAATCCTCTGTACACCAAACTGCTCTAAAGTCACACATGCGGCCGTGTGTCCCGCAGCTAAAGCTTTGCCCAAACTGGGTCATGTAACTGGACGATGATCCCACACACAGCAGCAAATCGCCAACAGATTGGCTGAAGAAGCAAAAAAAATCAAGGTGCTGCAGTGGCCCAAAGTCTAGACCTCATTTCAACTGAAACGCTGTGGTTGGTTTAAGAGAGCTGTGCATGAATGAATGCTGAAAACATGAATGAACAACAGCAGCGCTGTAAAGACAAGTTCCTCCACAATGACGTGAGACACGAGTCGCCCAGAAAACCATTGCTGCAACATTTTGCTCCTAAATTAGGTCCTAAAAGCAACTTAGTAGGGTACATACACTGCTTCTGCAGTTTGGCTTCAATTTTTATCAGTAAATAATGACACGGTGTAATATGTCATATGTTGGTGTTCATCTTAGGTTGTGTTTAAGTCATTTTAAGACCTGATAAGGACCAGATTGATACATGAAACCTAAGAAGTGACAGACACACCTACAGCTACAGAAACTGTACTTTTGATGCTAATAAGAATTTTTGAAAGACTCAACTGGTAATAGAAAAAAATAGATGACCCTACTGAAAAGACATGCTACTGAACATTTGATGGCCCATTTTTACAATTTGATACACCACTGCCAATTAAGACAGACCAGTTACACATAAAATATTCAATATATAACACATTACTGTTGTTCCCACTACAGTGTTGCTGGTTTCTGTTGTGGCTTTCATTTTATGAAATAATGTTTATTATTGGTTTAATGGCAAGCACAGACACCAAACAGTTGCTGAACCTTTTAAAAGGAACAACCCTAACCGTCAGTGTAAATACGCTCTAAATATTTGTCAGTTTAAAAGGTGACACTTGAACACATTCATGTGTACAGTAGTAGCTCTTTATACTGAAACCTTATTTCAGACTTTAAAAACAAAGTGACACTAAATGTTTTAATAAGAAATCCAGTGAGTTTGGACGCAGACTCATTTTGGAAATCCTTGATTTGACGTCGCCGTAGCTTCTCCTGTCAGTGCTTTTGTGTTTGTTCAGTGCTGAATGTAACCTATTTAACTGTGAGTGTAATAAAGGTATTTTTCATAAACGAGGTGCATTTGGACCTGGTGTGATTCTTTTTTTATGAGTTTATGAATTTTATCTGTAGAAATTCAACATATCAAATCATTTGATATGTTGGAATGCTCTCCTTTGTTTTTAAGTTTACTGTATGGAAATTAGGTCTCCCCTTCAGAGGGCAGGTGAGTGGTCAGGTTTGGGTAGAGATCAGTATTACCATTTAGCCAGCTAAAATCAGAAACAGTTCAACATAGCTGGACAAAACCAGTTGCTCTCTGAATCTGATGCTGCTAATAAACAACCAGAGTACTTGAGGTCAAGTTTAAAAATGAGCTTCATGGAAAATCTTCAGAAAAACGAGGGTAACTGCATAAGTAGAGGCAGAAACATTAAGCGCCACCTACAGGAACTCTTAACAAAAGACAATCATTTTGAACTGCATCACATTAAAATAAAAACAACAAGAATCAAAGGTAAGCACCTCCCACATTTTATCCATAGGGAATAATCCAAACCTTTGGCAGAGTTGGATGAAAGGATATACCATATACCGTATTTCATTGGACGAGTCACTGCAGCAATTTAAAAAATGAATCCTTCATCCATGTTAGACACAAAGACAGGTCTGAAAGGTAAAACCATCATGGAAGTGGAATTTAAACCTGCATTCTTCTTCGTGTCCTGCAGGGGGAGACTGGTGGTTGTGAAAGGAGCTATGCTCGCTAGCTAGCAACTTGTCAGATCCAGTTTCAAAACAAAAGAAGCAAAAGCTAGAGGTGGGCGGATTGATCCAAATGTCGATAGCATTAATGCCAATGCTGGTATTGGTATCGGGCTGAAACTAGTGCAAAAGGATCAATGAAACTGGGTCTGACAAGTTGCTAGCAGTGTTGCCAACTTAGCGACTTTGTTGCTATATTTAGCGAGTTTTCAGACCCCTTAGCTAAAAAAAAGACGTGAAAGCGCGTATCGCTTTTACTCTCAACAAGCAGCGGGTGCTGTAACGCAGTCAGTTCTTCTTTTACTCTTTTACTCTTATGCTGTTTTGTGGATCACAACGTTTAAAACTACTTATAAACACACACATACAATGTAACTCCACCAGAGCGCCTATTTCGGGTTACTTTTGCCGGTCCAAGCCCGGGTAAAGGAGCAGGTTTGGAATTGTGACATTAAAAAAAACAATAATTGCTAAAAGAAATTTAATTTGTAGTTCTAAATAAACTCTTAAATGCATTTAGGACGTTTTTTACTCACTTTATGTCTCTTCCACGATGTTATTTCTCTCTCCAACAACATAGGTTACAATTAGATTAGCATGACCAATTATGCAAATTAGGTGATGACGTCATTTAGCGACTTTTAGGACAACCAATAGCGATTTTCCTTACTGAGGAGTTGGCAACACTGGTTGCTAGCTAGCGAGCATATCCTGGACGATCGTAGCTCGTACTGAACTTAGAGGAGAGTTTGAAAACACACAGAAAGTTGAAAGCTATGATTTGTTGTATTAACTTAAGATTATGGAGAGTAAAAGTCTCACAGTGATTTTGTGATCATTAAAATGTGTTTAGAATTTGCAAACTGATGATGAATCATCATTTCATACGTGTAAATCATGACGCACTTCATCCTCTAACATGATTTTCCTTTATAGGCTAAAAGAATTGATATCGGCATCGATATCGCCCTGTATGTGATTAGCATCTGATCAATACCAAAACCTGCAGCATTGAACAGCACTTGCAAAAGCCTGCTTTACATCCATCTTTTATGTTGCATGTGGGTAAACACTGTATTCAAACTTGTGAATTTACCCATGCCTCACCCAGTATCTGTTATTCCTAACCTGCCAGTAACAATAGCAACTAAAGCTTCTGCATTTAATCTCTACCTGTGAACTAAAATGCTAGCTGGCAGTGGGGATTGTCCCAGTCTCTTCCAGTCAAATGGTATCAGAAGAAATCGTAGTCAGAGGTGCACAGTAGGGGACGTCTGACATTACAATGAGCCTAATCATGCAAAACAATCCCAGTGATTAAATGAATCACGTGTTGTTGACTGAAGGAAAGCTGCACTCTCTTGGCTGGTTTTAATGATTTATTAGAATCAGGACAACCTTTGAGACTGGGTCTGTTTAAAGTGCATGGTGGGTAGGTGTATGAGGGAGGAGTGTGTAGTGATACCACAGCTGGTTGGAGGAGTTTGGAATACTGAATGAACTGGTTGCAGCAGAGGGGAGAGCTCTCACACAGGTAAGGCTTCTTCTATTATAGACTACAGCAATGAGGCCTGAGGTGTTTCTGTTTCACACTGATGCACTTCAGTGCTTTAAAGTGTCACCAGTCTCCACTTAGAAGTGGTATGTGTCCTCTGGTCATCTTATAATGATATGTAAGCTTCATATGTGAACTCTTTAGGCTTATAATATTCTTTATTCCTATTTTGAAGCATATTTATTGTTAATTCCTCAAGAAAGTTTTCAATAATTGTTTGTGTTGAGACCTCTTGATATGGACTCAGTGTCTTAACACACAGAAGGTGTCACATGAAACTCATAGTCATTTTTGTTTACATTAAAGTGATCGCTGAGGAAAATAAACATGAGATACATGGTCACATGACTGACAGGTAATATCATGACATCATAATCCTTGTCTTCTGAGTAGTTTATTAAACTTGGAGCACAGAGCTGTAATTTGCAGGTGTCAGACCAGAGTCTATAGCAAAATCTGTCCTTATGATCATTTGCTAAGATGGGACATATTGAGAAAGTGTAGGTGTGACACTCAAACGTTGGACTGCTACATTAAACACTCTGATGTCGAAGAGCTGAAGTGTAAATTTATTCTGAATCGCTATAAATAAAGATGAGAATGTCACAGCTTCTCAAAAGTGAAGCTAAAGCATCTTCAGCTCCCTTTGGTGTCTGGCTGCAGTATAGAAAACGCTGCTTTGTGCTCCAGCCACACTATAAAAATAAGATGGGAGGATTGCTGGGTGATTGATTTCTTTTTTAAAAAGAATTTTGGTAATCACTGCACACGCAGAGGCTGACCGAGGTAACTGCTTCTGATCGCAAGCCGATTGTGCGCATTGCCTGGTGGGAGCCAACCTGTCTCTGAACAGAAATCCCTCTCGGACAGATCACTAAGTGCAGACTCACTGCTAACAATCCTGCTCTTTCACTCTGTGACCAGTTGCAAACTATTGCATAAGTGGTGGGCAGCGATCATGAAAGCACCTCTGGCTATTTTTTTTTTGAAGTTTTGAAGAGACAAAAAGGTTTTTATCCTTGTACTTTTATTAATCTAAAAAAACAAGACACAAACAGTTATGTTAGACAGAGGAGGATTCCTGATAGTTTCTTTTTTTAGTTAGCAGACATAATATCATTGACCATATTAATAAAGCTTAAGGTTATTGTTGCATTGCTCTTTTTTCTGTCCTATTTGGTGTCAAGAGGACTGTGATTGCTGTACATGGAGGTGTTAGATGTAGATGAGCATCAGATGACCACCATAGACTGGTATTAAGAGGGAAATCATTGTTTCTATATCTTCACTGGTCACAATTTGCTACTGGGTACTGGCTTGGATCCCCTTTTGCCTTCAGAACGGCCTCACAGATTGAACATTCTTCCATACGATGGTGTCATGACGTCGATTACTGTAACTAAAGGTCCCACATTTAAATCTGACCTGTCCCCTGCCATCCAGCAGATCATGGCGGAGTCCAGCCCTCTGACCACTCACGTGCTGAACGCTACTGACGGCATCCCGGCAGCCAGGATGGCCCTCAGCCTGCACCGACTGGACTCCAAGCTGATGATCTGGGCCATGCTGAGTGTCGGGTAGGCTTTCATACATTCTTACATGTAGCTTAATCTCCTGTTAACGTGTTTATTATTCAAAGCCTGAAGCCTGATAAAATCAGAAACTGAAAAGGCCAGAAATGGGGGGCGGGGGGGGGGATTTCTTTTGACAACTAAAGAAATCAGGGAAGAGCTTTTCTTCCAGGTGAGCTGACGAAAACCTGCACATAGAACGAATTAATAATTTATTAATTATTAATTTTTAGGACAACAAACCAAGATGGCCGCTGCCCAGGACTCATGAACCAAGAAACTTTTACTCCTGGCATGTACAAGCTCCGCTTTGAGACTGGTTCATACTGGGAAGGCCTTGGTCAGCCCTCTTTCTACCCCTATGTGGAGGTGGGTCATGAGGTGTCACTATCCTATATCTGAAAGAAATAAACTGGTCTGATTTAGGTATATAGTAATGCACACATGTGAATAGATCCTTATAAGTGTCACGGGTAGGACAAGATGTAAAGACAACACATTTATTTGGGAACAGAAACAGTTTGGTAGCAGTTAGTTTGTTCACCACAAGGGGTCGCCAAATCTCCTAAAACACACAAATGTCATTATCAACAAATGAGCAACAGGAAAATTTAAATTTTAAAAACATTCTTACTTACTTATACTTACTTCAACAAAGTGTTTGTAATAATGTCACAGCATTATTCACATCTTCATGTCCAATAAACACTGTGACATCAAAGACAGTGGGGTCTACAACAACCAATGTTTTTGCTGAAATCATTTTTGTATCAAACATTAAAAGGCATTTTTCATCTTGCTGTAATCATTTGTGTGTGCGTTTGTGTGTTTCCAGGTTGTGTTCACCATCAGTGAGCCGGAGCAGAGGTTTCACATCCCTCTACTGATGAGTCGCTTCTCCTACAGCACTTACAGAGGAAGCTGAAAGCTGCAGAGAGATGGATTTCTGCTGTTTTATAGATTCATGACTTAGGTTTCTCTTCTTTTATATTTTACTCAGGTGTCATTGTGTGCTACATTTGTTATTTGTTGAGTTTCACTTCATGAGTGTATTTACACCAATCAAAAACAACATTAAAACCTCCATTACAGTCTGCATTATAGGTCACTTGCCACTCTGTACAAATACCTGATGATTCTCTGCGGGTGTCCCTTCTTCTTATTGTGTGACATGAATGAATTTAATTTTTCTTTATCTTTAATATCTCCATGAATAATGTTTGAAGCAATAGTACACACACACTTGCTCTATTTATTATTATTCTTTAAGTGTTCCTTTAGTATAGCGAAAAGTCCATTTCTATTAGGCAATAATTTGAAATTATTTTAAAAGAAGGCAAACAAAACATTTGCTGGCTTTAGTTTTTTCTTTGTATTTGCTGCTTTTCTTAAAATCAGTGGCTTAAGAGCAATATTTGTCCCTTTTTCTAATATTTAATATACCAAACAGTAACTTATTAACACTTTGAATAACAAGATCAATTAATAGTTAGTTGCAACTTAAACTTAACACTTTTTTCAAATTAACAGAAGCACAGCTTTTTGCTTAAAGTGACCAAACATTTTATTTAGATTGATTTAAAATAAAACAAAACAAAAGTCTAAGACAACTTGAAAAATGGCAAATAAATCTTATTTTGCATGGCTGGCTCTTAACAAGGTTCCAAGTAGAGCTTCAACATGCAATAAGAAGAAATGGAGAGAGACCAAACATTTTTTGAGCCTGCAATTTATTGAAAACAATGCTTAAACTGAAACAGGCTGTTTTACAGCTGATCAAAAGTTTAGGACCACACCACCAAAAAAAGCCTGTAAACGGGTTGCAAACATGAACTCAGTAATAAGTAGCGCCACTGTTGTTGTTGATCACTTCAATAATTCATTGCGGGATGCTTGTTGCAAGCATTTCCATGAGGTGATTGGGAACATTTTTCCAAGTGGTGATGACGGCCACACGAAGGGCATCTACTGTCTGGAACTGTTGTCCATTTTTGTGAACTTCCCTTGCCATCCTGCTCCAAAGGTTCTCAATTGTATTTAGATCAGGGGAACAAGCAGGATGGTCCAAAACAGTGATGTTATTCTCCTAGCAGTGTCCCTTGTTCTGCAGGCATTGTGTACTGGCGCATTGTCCTGTTTAAAAACTCAATCGTCACCACACAGACGAGGGCCCTCAGTCATGAGGGATGGTCTCTGCAACATCTGGACATACCCAGCGGCCGTTTGACGCCCCTGCATCTCCTGAAGCTCCATTGTTCCACTGAAAGTAAAAGCACCCCAGACCACTATGGTGCCCCCTCCACCGCTGCGCGTAGAAAACATCTGCCATCAGGACCATCAAGGTTACATTTCTTCTTATCAGTGAATATCAGTGAATTCAGTGAATAAAACTTTTCTTCCACAATGGACAACTGTACCCTCAAACACACAATAATAACATGGACTGAACCACCACTCACAACCACTAGCACTTTATATAGCCTCTGTAGGAATTATATCTCACTTATCTTAACTGCACTACTGTATAGCTCTGTAATAATCATTCTGTACATTCGATAATTTTTAACCCTACAACTGTTTACAACTTGCATAGTTCCCATTCTGTATAGCTGTATATCTCAGATTCTGTAAAGTTATTTATTTCATATTCTGTATAGTTTTTCATATTTATATCCTGTACATAGCTTGTACTCACTACAGCCTGTACATACTTATAGTTATAGAATATTCACAACATACTTCATACCGTGTACATTATAACATTCCATAATAGACCCATTTCTGTAATATATTTACATATCTATATTATTGCTAATATTTATTGTGATATATCTATATCACTAAAGCACTTCTGGATGGATGCAAACTGCATTTCGTTGCCCTGTACCTGTGCATGTGCAATGACAATAAAGTTGAATTCTATTCTATTCTATTCCACCTTTCAGTGTCCCATGTTTGGTGCTCTCTTGCAAAGTCCAAACGTGGCGTTCAAGGAGACGACACCTTTGAAGACATTTTTGTTTTTGAAGCCCTTCAGTTTTCAGATGCCGTCTGGTGGTTATGGGGATGCAGTCAGCATCAGTAACGGCCTTAATTTGGATCGAGGATCGTCCACTGTCTTCACGGACAGCCAATTGGATCCTCCGGCTCAGTGCTGGTGAACTTTTGGGTCTTCCACTTGATTTTTCTTTGTTCCATAACCCTCAGGATCATTTAAGAAATTGCAAATGACTGTCTTACTGCGTCCCACCTCAGCAGCTATAGCGCGCTGCAAAAGACCCCGCTTATGCAGTTCAACAAGCCCACCACATTCAAAAAGGGAACTTTTTTTCTCCTTTGCCATCAGTCATGACTCATGACAGTGTGACTACCTGACACAAAATGACCATGAATCCACATTTTGGCTTTTTAAAGGCATGTGGTCCTGTATTAATAAATGTCATGAGGAAAGAAGCGAAGTCATTGCATGTTTTGGTAACAGCACTCGAGCCAGGCTTTCTCTCTAAGCCAATAAGTGACAGGCTGTGCTATGAGGACCTGTATGATGCCTGATTGTAATTAATTTATATTTAACACAAATAAATGTGATTTTGTTGAATAAATTCAAAATAGTAATATTGCTGTAATACATTTGAAAATGAGGAATATGACTATTTCGTTATTGCTAAATACATTTCCTTCAGTAACAATTTCTGACAGGCATTTTATGGGAAGCCTCAAGGGCCTTTACATCATCCTCCGGTTGACATCTCACGCTGTTACTTAATAACACTTGCAGGCGTTACATGAAGGATCCCAGGGACAGAAGTAAGACCAACTAAATAAAAAAAGTTGTGTTTTGTGGCCTGAAAATCTGGGTACGCGGCACAGCGGGGATGTCTCGGCTACTGAGGCTTCTCTCGGCGGCCGCTCTGCCTTTCTGCCGTGCTGGAGGAGCCCGGGCCAGGCTGTCAGCTGTGACCGCAGGACAGCTCTTCAGAGCCGGATACAGAAACTCCACCGGCCCGGTAAGTGACGGAAGGTGTCTGCGAAAGAGTTTTTAAAATTATCATTTTTTTACAGAAATATAAAAATCCACCAGAAACTTAGTCAACGCAAGTTTCCTTTCTGTGTGTTTTAGAAATTTAATTAACTAAATAAACTCGAGGCACGAGTAGCTACTAGCGAGGACGACTGCCTGCCAAGTTTAGTTGAAACAATTGTTTAAAGTCTTTTTTTTTCTTTGCTTAAAAGCAAATTAGTTCAAGCTTTCATCGTGAAGTCATATTTATCTTATACTTGTACCTTTTTTGTTAGCCCCTGAGAAAATCCATTTCAGCAGCTAAACGTCATATGAACTCAATGTCTTCTAATTGGCCAACTTCTGGAAGCCTGTGGAGGGGCAACAATCAGCGCTTGTGAGCTCAATTGCCTTACTATGCAGGAGAGAGTAAAGAATAGATAAGAAAAACCTCATGAGTTTAACATTTTATTCGCTCACGGGCACTTCATTCGGTACATCTTGCTGCCACTGGGTTAGACCTCCCGGGTGAGCTTAAGAAATTAGCATGAGATGGTTTGAGTTTCGTGACGTGGTGTATTTTCCTGCTTGGAAACAGCCGTGAGAAGACGAGTACACGGTGGTCATAAAGCGATGATATGGTCAGCAGCAATACTCAGGTAAAGTTGTTAAGTTGTAGTCAGTTCGTACCCAAAGTCTGCCAACAACATATTCTCCACTCTGTTACTCCACCAGCAGCCTGAGTCATTGATACAAGTGAGGATAGATCCAAGCTTTCATGTTGTTTGAATTAGATTCTGGCCCTACCGTCTGAATGTCACAGCAGAAACCGTGGCTCATCGGGCCAGCCAACATTTTTGTAGTCTTCTGTTATCCAGTTTTGGTGAGCCTGTGTGAATTAAATGGTCTGATTCTTATATACTTATTTCTACTCTCCTGGAGTACTCAAAGCAACTATATATACAGCATGTCTCATTCACACAAGCACTTCTAAACTCAAGTACAAACTAATAAACATTCACACACATTCACACTCTGATGAACGAATCTGAGGGCAACTTGGAGTTAGTATCTTTCCCAAGGGTATTTGGCAAGCAGACTGAAGCCAAGGATCGAACCACCAACCTTCCAATCAGAAGGTGATCTGCTCTACCACTTAAGCCACCCCGTAAATCCCGAATTACAGCCCTATTGTTAGACGACAGGAGTGGCACCTGGTGTGGTCTTCTGTTGCTGCCGCTTCAACATGTTGTGCGTTCAGAGATGCCCTTCTGCATACTGAATGTTGGTTGTAAAAAGTGGTTATTTGAGTTACTGTTACATTTTCTCCCCAAGAACCAGGAATGTATTAGTTAGCTATAATATATATATAATACAAATATATAGTATATGTCCTTGACTCATTCCCTAATGAGTCAAGGATGGACCCACTGAATGAATGTGACCTCCACTGATTAGAGGTTTATAGTTGCTAAAAGCCATTCTTCAGCAGGTTGTTGTTTGTAGATGGTGTCCAGTGTACCAGCGGTGACTGTGTGGTCTTTTTCAGAACATAACTCTGACTCCAGCTAACTTCCTGTCCTGTCGCAGATTCCAGTTAGCTCAGCGACGACTCTACGCCACAGAGCCCAAAGGTTGGATCTGCTTTTCTGTTTTTCTCAAACATCAATAACTATTTAAAAAAAACTCACAAAGTTTGTTTCATTTGATATTATTGTGAATAGTTATTCACATTTTTTTTTATTACCAAGAATGTGAAAAACAAAACTAAATGGCTAAATACACCTGTGGTATAACGCATTTTAAATTAGACATTTCAAATGCTGATGTTCAATATGAGGAATCAGCTTCTCGAGACTCACGCAAACCTGTGTCAGCCCTGACAGGTTGATGACCTGTACAGGTGTACCCTGCCTCTTGCCTTATGACAGCTGGAATCAACTCCAGCACCCCCTGCTGGTCATTTTCCTTTGCAAGGCCAAAATGTGTTTGGTGACCATCAGAATTATTATTATTATTTTTTTTAATATGAAAAAACCCTAAAAATTTACCCGAGTAGCTTCCTCAACTTGAGCCAGTGAGCAGGATCCGGGATGGGGCTGTAACTTCAGATCAAATGCATGTCAAACTGAAATAAGTAATCCAGTTTACAAAAAAATATCCTGATTAGGGATGGGTACCGGTGTCCGGTGCCAGTTCTGACATAAACGGTAGTAACCAGACCGAAAGGCAGCGCACATTTCGGTGCTTTATTTCGGTGCTTTTTTTCCTGAGCTGTGATACACTTCTAGCCAATCATTTTACGTTTCCCAGGATAGTAGGCGGGGCCAGGTACGTACGTTCTGTTAGAGCAGAGGTACAGATTAAAAATGTCCAAGGCGAAGCGGTCAAAAGTCTGGTTGTACTTCACAGCAAAATATGCAAACTCAGCAGCAACAAGTGCTTTAAGCTGATACTGTGATACTGTCAAAGGAGGCAACACCTCGAAACTGATGAAACACCTGGCGACGCATAGCGTTTTTTTTAAAAGCCGAGAAATGCGCCGTATTTGATAGCTTGCTGCGAGACCTCACACTGTGCACGTTGGGTGGGTTGCCAGTTATCGGACCCGGAGCAACATCCCCCAAAAACCCGAAGAATAGAGTCCTGGCCCCTAGCCCTGCCAGTGTAGCAGAAATGATGAGGATGATGATGCAGCAGCAGCCGTTCTTCTCTGCGTGAGTCGCTTCATGTTGTTCGTGTGTAATTTACGTTGAGTAGGCTAACCACGTTATTACATTAATGCCTGTAAGGTGAACTAGCAAACATCATCATAGCTACATGCTGCTGTCCTCTTGTTTGATGGCAGATACTCCCTTCACCCTGGCCAAAAAGGCTAAAATGACCAAAGAAAAAGTGGGAAACAGCTAAACATGAGAGGTTTAGGGTTTGTGTTTTTTCCATTGTTTAAGCACTGCTTCCAGCCAAGAGTGATACCATATATGCCCCATAGCTGCAGAAAAGGCACACATTGTTATCTTTTTACAAAAAACAAAACAGCTGAACATGAGAGGTTTTTGGACAAAGTTTGTGTTCTCCATTCTTTAAGCACCGGTTCGAGCACCGTTTGAGCACCGGCACCGTTTCAAAAGTACCGGTTTGGCACCGGTATCGGATAAAACCTAAACGATACCCATCCCTAATCCTGATATTTCATGGATAAAAACTGAGAAACTAGAAAAGGAACTGTAGCTAAAATGACATTTCTGAATTTCAGATGGAAAAAAAGGACCAACCGGAGGAGGAGGAGGGAAGAGAGGAGGAGGAGGAGGAGGAGGAGGAGGAAAGGACTGGTGGAGGCGAATGCAGAAGGTATGTCGTAAACATTGAAAGAACCATTCAGTTTTTATTTTACAAAATAAGTGTAACAGAATTATGAATACAGCCTCAGTTTTCAATATATTTATTTTACGTAACGGGGGAGCAGCCCAACGCTGTTCTTACTCATCTCTTATTTCTTGCAGCTGACCAATTTTTCCTCAAATCAGCATCATCCTTTCCTCTTTCATTAGCGTGTCATCGCATTAACAAATAATAACCTGCAGGTAACTTTCCTCCTGTGCCTGTGTTGGTCTGCAGGGCGACTTCCCCTGGGATGAGAAGGATTTCCGTTACGTGGCGATCACGGTGGCCGGACTGAGCTCGGCTCTGCTGTATTTCTACTTCAGAGACACCGGCAGAGAGATCAGCTGGAAGGACTTTGTCCACCGCTACCTGGGCAGAGGCAAGGTGAGGATGTTTGCTCCCAGACTGCAGGGATATTTAGTCCTGATTGTAGTGGTTGCTGACAGATGACATGGTACCAGTCAAAGTCACAGAGTGGCTCTAACCAGCCACCAACATGAAGGAAGCTGTTTTTACTCCCGTCCCTTTAACCAAGTGTTCACACAGTGCCCACAGATTGCAAAACACACAGAATGCTGTAATTACATTTCAGTAAACACTGGACCGTTCAATCCAAAGCAGAGTTTAAGTTAAGAGTCAAGTTGAATTTGGTGAACCCCTATTATCAGAGTGCATCTTTGTAAGGTGTCTCGGCGCTCAAACTCAAACATTGCCTCCAATCCTCTGTCTGTGTGATGAAATGAAAAGGTGGCTTAATATCAGAAATATTATAATTCTGGTCATTTATCAGTACTGACAGTTGTGAGTCTTGGAGGTGTAAGCATCACAGCAGATGCCTTTGTGACAAAGTAACTGAGAATAAAACACAGAAAAACAAGAAGGAGATTTTCCTGGCCTGGCTTTTTATAGCAGATGACCTTAAAAATGTTCTGCAATTTTGCATAATTTTAGTGTTGAACAGCAGAAATTAGGCTTTTTTGTCCGAGGTCATTTGAGTAAAAAAAAAAGAAAGACAGCGGTCGACAGCGCTGTAAACAACGGCAGACTGGTGGGTAATAAGTGTGCATGAATTGTGTTGTTTTTTTTTTGTTTTGTTTTTTTAAGAGTGAATTAATGATGACATTTATCAAATGTGAAGCGTAGTTTTGATCTTCTTTTGCTGCTGGTTCAGTGAATTTTGGTTGGAGAGAGACAAAACCTGCAGCTCAGAATCGAGCGCAAAGAAGACGTAAACACAAAGCGCGGACCCGACGCATCAGAATCAGTGAGCTGTCGGCTTTCAGCCACGACGGCATGTCCGTCTACGTGCCGTCGGGTGAGAAAGCCGAGAAAAAGAAAGCTGATTCTGATGCGTCGGGTCTGCTGTGTTTACGTCTTTGTGTGGAATCTGTTACCTGCTTTCATTTACTGTTTGGTAGTTGTTGAAATACTTTTGTGAGCTTTAACCTGAGTTTCTGGCAAAATACATTTATATTTAAAAGTCGATTCAGGATTTAATGAATCGATATCGCTTTATTCAAGCTACTCACCTCCCTCCATCTGCCTGTACTTTCAAACGTACACACGAAGGACCACAGTAATATCTGGACCATGGCCAATCAGACAGGTCCCGCCCCTGACTATCTCTGATTGGTTTAGACCACGAAATGGGCATAATGTGTGTCTGTTGTTGACCACACTGAGACTTTCAGAGTTCTTCTTTTGGTTGCACCAGTGCGACCTAGGATTTTTATTTTTTATTTTTATTTTTTTAGTCACACCATTGAAAAATGTGGTCACATTTGTGACCAAATTGGTCGCACTCTGGAGCCCTGTACTGATGTTCCTGCAGGTTAACAGTTTCATGCTCTTTCCAGGTGGATCGACTGGAGGTCGTCAACAAGCAGTACGTCAGAGTCATTCTGGTGCCGGGAGCCAACACTGATGCGGTAAGGCAAAGCAAACCAATGCTCAAACTGATTTTGAAATAGATTTTTATCCAGCTGTCACAACCCCTAGTGGCTCTTCAAAGTATTGCTTGTGGTCAGTTAATTTGTTTAATTAGCCAAATTCAGTTAAATTTCTTTACATGTTTACATTAAAAAAACTAAAAGTTTCTTGTTTAAGGATTTTTTTTTAAAGGCACAATCTGGGTGTTATGTACGTTTAGAGAAAGCCTGAAAGAGTTTGGGCAGCTAGAGAAGTTTAAAAAGTAAAACAAATGTAACCATTGACCACTAGTAGTCATGTGAAAACAACCATCAAATTCGCCCCATCATCCGACCGTCCAGTGTAGACCAAAGTGGAGATGTTTGGCACATTTGGAGAAAACTGAACAGAGCATATTCGCACAAAAGCCTCATACTAACTGACAGCACAGTGGAAAGGCTGATGATTTGGGCTTAAAGTGGAATCTTCAGATGTATAAAAAGTGTCACAGTGAAGTGCTGCTACATACAGTACAAGTCAGTATTAATTACTCTGTCAGACATTCCCTGAGGTTTTTAACTCATTAAAAATGTCAAAGTTGCACAAAGACTATTTTTATTTTGCATAGATTAAAAACACAAATGGCCTAGGAACAGGTAAGTTGCACAGTTCAGGCTACCTTTCTCTAGTTGAATGATGCATGATGTTTTTTGTCCCTCAGAGTTACGTCTGGTTCAACATCGGCAGCGTCGACACATTTGAGAGAAACCTCGAGACGGCAGTTCTGGAACTCGGAATGGAGTTAACGCACCGACCTGCCGTCGTCTACAGCTCTGAGAGTGATGGGTGGGTTTGGACACACAAACGCAGCATGCATTATGTCAGCCAGAGACTTTAATCAGGGGTAAAATCTTTATTAAAAAGGGCCTAACAACCTCAGTTTCTATAATAACATTTGTGAAAAAGTAGCTTTCCTAATGCTGCTTTTTCTTCCTTCAGCTCTTTCCTGTTGAGCATGATCCCGACCGTGCTGCTGATTGGCTTCCTGCTCTTCACGCTGCGGCGGGGACCAATGGGAGGAGGCGCTGGAGGTGGTAGGAATCCATTTAGCATGAGCGAGTCAACAGCAAAGATGATGAAGGACAACATCGAAGTGAAGTTCAAGGATGTGGCTGGTTGTGAGGAGGCCAAGCTGGAGATAATGGAGTTTGTGAACTTCCTGAAGAACCCGCAGCAGTACCAGGACCTCGGAGCTAAGATCCCCAAGGTAAAAATCCGAGCTTTGCAGACACGGACTTTTCATCTGGTGGAATTTTTGTGGTACTGCTGCCTTTTGCATCACGAGATTTACAGCATGTTTTGGAAAATATTTTGTTTGACATCCTCCCTGTGAAACTCCCACTATCGCCATATTTTCCCTGTTTATATCTGGTAGTATATAAACATGCATGAATTAGGTCTAGACAACTTAATATTTCCATGGCAGCCTTTATTTGATGGTTACAATAAAGTCGTTTTAACCTCTCGATACATCAAGTGTATTCAATAGATCTCCCACCCCTAGTTTCTGCGATACCAATAACTTTGACTGCATTTGATCATCTGTTTTATTTATGACTTTGCTTACAATCTTGTTTGTCTGCATTGCTTTGCTCAGATATGTGTAGAAATGCTTATGAAGAGTTTATTTCACATTGATGAGTCCCTGCTGCACATTTTATTAATAAAGCTTTTACTGTAGTCCATTTTTCAGAGTTTTGTTCCATTCTGAAGATAAAGTACTTTTATTTGAGCACATTATTAGTGTAAAAACACTGAGCTGTTTTCCCTGCTGTGTGTTGGAAATTCTGGACTCTTAACAGTTTTAATCCTGTTGTAGGATCTGAAAAGAAAAATCCAAAAACAAAACCTGAAATGAAATCAGTCATTATTCGTAAAGATACAGGCTAAAGACGAGGCATTTATAAATTAGTGCCGTTTGTCTTGGATGTGAACTTCTCTCAATCGCTTTTAACTGATGCCGTTTTTATCTCAGGGAGCCGTGCTGTCCGGACCTCCTGGTACGGGAAAGACTCTGCTGGCCAAAGCTACAGCTGGAGAGGCCAACGTCCCCTTCATCACCGTCAACGGCTCCGAGTTCCTCGAGATGTTTGTGGGCGTCGGTCCGGCCCGAGTAAGTGAATGAACCCGGAGCAGATCCTGGACCATCTGAGATGACTCTGTTCAGACACTGAATGTTTGACTGTTCTCTCTCCTCATGAAGGTGAGGGACATGTTTGCCATGGCGAGGAAGAATGCCCCCTGCATCCTCTTCATTGATGAGATCGACGCAGTGGGGAGGAAGAGAGGAGGGGGGAACTTTGGGGGTCAGAGTGAGCAGGAGAACACCCTGAACCAGCTGCTGGTGGAGATGGATGGTAGGCAAGCTGCATTTTTGAAGTGGAACATACTATCCCCCCCAGCCCCCCATTAGATTTAAGTGTCTTCATCTTTTTCTACAGGTTTTAACACCGCCACGAATGTGGTGGTCCTGGCTGGAACTAACAGACCGGACATCCTGGATCCTGCTCTGCTGAGGCCAGGACGCTTCGACAGACAGATCTACATAGGTAAGCAGAGTCTTTACTGCCTTACTGCAGTCTCCACATCTTAAAGTATTGGAAAGTGCCCAAATCATTCTCCCACTAACCACAGTGCTGCCAGTTGGTGTGAGGTGTTGATTTGCTCTTGGCATTCTCCGAACATGCCATTTAGAAACCTGATTAAGTGTAAACATGGCAGCGAAATGTACCTACGAGGGATATCTGGGTTTTCCAATGTGATCAGCCTGCTGGAGGACTCATGCGGTGCCCTGTAAAATCATGCTCATGTTGAAGCTCCGCAGAATAAGTTTTAGTTGGAATGCAGAGGAAGAATTCTCTCCTGTCTTCTGTCAGGTCCGCCGGACATCAAAGGCAGGGCGTCCATCTTTAAAGTCCACCTGCGACCAATCAAACTGGATCCCAATCTGGACAAAGACGGTCTTTCAAGGAAGATGGCAGCTTCCACACCGGGATTCACTGGTTTGTAACAGTTGGATCGAATAACAACAATGTAACGGCACTATAGCAAAAATGTTCTTTTATTTATATTTGATGACTGTTTTTTCCCGTTTGAATGAATCAGGAGCTGACATCGCTAGTGTCTGCAACGAAGCAGCTCTGATCGCAGCCAGGCACCTGAACCCGTCCGTCAACAGCAAACACTTTGAACAAGCCATCGACCGGGTCATTGGAGGTGAGTGTGACATCACCTAGTACGTGACGGCTGTGTACGGTTGTTTCTTGTAATGGTCTTTGTGTGGTAAACGGGACAGTTTGTATCTGACGTCCTTACAGTCTGACTCCCGGGTTGTTTGCTTTCAGGTCTGGAGAAGAAGACTCAAGTCCTGCAGCCCACAGAAAAGAAGACCGTCGCCTATCACGAGGCCGGTCACGCCATCGTCGGGTGGTTCCTGCAGCACGCTGACCCTCTGCTCAAGGTAGGAGCTCTGTCCGTGCTTGGGCTGTGTCGTTTCTGTTATGACTCCAGCTGCTCTGTAAATCTCCACCAGTTACAGGTGTAGAAGGAAGCTGTGGGTTAACCACACATGGTTTGTATCCAGGTGTCGATCATCCCGCGGGGGAAGGGTCTGGGTTACGCTCAGTACCTGCCTAGGGAACAGTACCTGTACACCAAAGAGCAGCTGTTCGACAGGATGTGCATGATGCTGGGAGGGCGTGTGGCTGAGCAGGTTTTCTTCGGACGGATCACCACCGGAGCTCAGGACGACCTGAAGAAGGTCACGCAGTCTGCCTACGCTCAGGTACGCACATGTGACTAAAAACACACTCCCTGTTTGATTCCCACCAGCAGAAGAGTGCTGTTTGTGCCGTAACGCATCGCTCTGCACCCTAATTTGCAGGTGGTGCAGTTTGGGATGAGCGAGAAGGTGGGACAGGTGTCGTTTGACCTCCCCCGACAGGGCGAGGTAGTCATGGAGAAGCCGTACAGTGAGGCGACAGCAGAGATCATTGACGAGGAGGTCAGAGAGCTGATAAATCGAGCGTATGAGCGCACCCTGCAGCTCATCCAGGACAAGAAGGACCTGGTGGAGCTGGTGAGACTGTCTAATACGCAAAAACACAACCTCAGATAAACGCAGAGTATTCTTTCCATGATTCATAGTTCAAGTAAGGATGAACTGAAGCCCAGATGTGGGGCTTCAGTTCATCCTCTGTCTGAAACAAACCAGTTAAGCTCCACCTCTGCTGTGATCCTCAGGTGGGGAAGCGCCTGCTAGAAAGGGAGGTGTTGAACAAGGCTGACATGCTGGAGCTGCTGGGCCCTCGGCCGTTTGAGGAGAAGTCAACGTATGAGGAGTTTGTGGAGGGGACCGGGAGCTTCGAGGAGGACACGAGCCTGCCGCAGGGCCTCCGAGACTGGAACCAGGAGAGAGGAGGGGAGGCGGAAGACAAAAATTCAACTCAGGACAAACGGCAGGCCATGTAGAGTCCAAAAAACACCCAACACGTACCAGCTGCAAAATAAAAAAAAAAAAAGGTCTGACAGAGTCTGGGAGGTCTGGGGGAGGTACTGGGTTTAGGAGGAGCACGTGGCCATTCACCCCGATTTGTTCTACCTTCAAGAAACTTTCTCTAGTTTAACACGTTTAAGATAAGGTGAAATTAACATGTTCATGAACTTAAACATAAAAATACAAGATTTCACCAGGTGATTTCAATAAAATTGTACTTTTTATTCAGTCAACTTTAACTTTACTTGTCCGTCCTGCAGAGGATCCATACCGCACAATCTGAGACAGCTGCACTGCTCGTTAGTGCTCTGTCTTTAAGATGTAAATAGTTGGTGACCTGTATAACTAATATGAAGAAAAATGAAGGTTGGTGGTGGTTGGTGTTAAAAATTGTATTTTAATATATAACTGTATTGATATTCTGCTCTGGCATCACGTCCACGCGGATTTGATTTTAATTAGATGCTAAAATAAAGTAAGGAAGTGGGCAAACGGGCAATGTTGGGAGCACCTCAGATACCTCCTCCTCAGATCCACCAGTCTCTGGTCAGCCTCTGCTTGTAGAATTTGTCCAGAGGTTTCTTCTTTCCAACATCTGGGCAGGAATTTGCTCCAGAATGCCTTTAAGACTCAAACAGGAGTCTAGAATGTACACGATGCGCATTTAAACAGTGCATACAGACTGACTCTTCCTTTATTTATTCTTCTAAAGGGGAGACCCCTTCCTGACCGATGCCTTGCTGATAATGAGGATTATTTTCTGTGTCCAGACTAAAAACACTGGATCGTTTTTAAACTTTTTGTGGACAGCAGTTACTCTTCATACTGACACGAAGAGTCGTCGGACCGAAACACCTCAGCAGCACCCGTCACTTCGGATTTCTTTTTGTACAAACGTTTTGATCATATTGATTTTTGTGTGATGTTAACAGAAAATAAAAAATGGAACATTTCGTGCAAGTTATGCTGATTTAAAGTAAAAATCCCCCTAAAATACTGAACCACAGACTGTCAGTGATGGCTGCAGGCGTCGCATTTCAGCCCCAACGCGAGCCGTTCCCCTCAGAGTTAAAGGCTCGTCTTATTTTATGTTTTAAATTTTCATTGGCAGCATCCCTGAAGGGACTGAAACTAATTAAGCTTATCTCGCTAACGAATACTTTGAAGCCTGTTAGCATCCAAATGAGACGAGCGCCTCCTGGAAGTCTCCCAGCACAGGAGATAGATACTTCATGTCCTGATTTGTGTAAACTGATTTTTCATTTTTAAGATGGATTTTCAGGTTATTAATAAGCTTTATATTGGAAGGTGGAGCCCCTACAATGTTAGAGGGGGAACTCGTACAGCTCCAGCGAGGAAGAACCCGCTGGTGTCGGGCATACGGAAAGGCAGCCTTATATATATATAAACACATGGGGAGTAGATAAGAACTACTGAGCCTATTGCAATAATAACCAATAATAATGTTGTAGAGTAGTAACAAGAATCATAACTTGGATTTATAGAGCACCCTTCAAAGTACCTGCGGTTTCTTTAGACACAGAAAAAAGGCTTCAGTGAGCATGTGACATTTCAGCTGCTTTTTGAGATGGAGGATCACAGATCTCAGAGGGGCGCATGTTTCAGAGTGAAAGCCCTGCTCCCAAAGGACCGCTGTCTGGAGTGCTTGATGGAGAGTGAGCATTTGTACTGAGGAAGGTAGAGTCCAGCGTGGGGAGAAGAATGTCTGATGAGTCCTGGGGAGCAAGAGCACGAAGGGATTGGCATGTGAGGAGGATTTTATAGGACATACGGGCTTTCACTGGGAGCCAGTGGAGGTGCGTAGCTAGGGGACGATTCAGGGTCACCTGATCCAGCCCTAACTACTCTGTCACAGACGAGCCTAATCTTAAAAGTGGGACAGCTGAAGGCTCTGCCTCCCATCCTACTTTTAAAAACTCGAAGAGTGTAGTGTAATGTAAGCCTGCAGCGTGAGAGCGACGCGCTCTGTCCTGATAATGAGGCGCTCTGAGGTCTTTAAGATGTGAGTCTGATCAGTCAGGACTTTGTATTTGAGGAGAAGGATGTGAAATTCAGAATTTAACAGGGAACCAATGAAGAGAAGCTAACATGAGCGTAACATGATCTCTTGCAGCGCTGTTGTGCATTTACACCTGCTTCACATAGCAGCTGATCAGCGGTGCAGAGGTAAGAGCCCATGAGCTCTGTAAGAAAATAAGGTCTCCATTTCACCAGTGTTGTTTTAATCAGCAAATCAGTGTCACACCAGTTTTGGGAAGAAGATCAAGGTTGGAATTTCCAGTTAATGACAGAAAATAAATAATGACGGTGACTCTGAGAATACAATGTTTGTACGAGCTCGGACAGTCGAAACCCTGAAGATGAAAACACAAGTTCAATTCAATTTTATTTATAGAGCCAAATCACAACAACAGTCGCCTCAAGGCGCTTTAGTTTTCTTTGTAAATGTGAAAAAACCACAAACATGCTGCTGTGTAAAGTGAAAAATGTTTTTTTTATTGTGTTGACATTCCGAACAGTCCCAGTACATCTTTATCTATAAAAACTAATCCCTGAATGCTGTAGCTTCATATCCACCTAAAGCCGCGACACCGCTTCTGTCTCAGCCAACAAAATCAGCGAGACTTTCTCTCCATCTTCATCTTCGCCGCGCTCCTCAGTGAGTCACAGCGTTTCCTTGCATATGGCGTGTGGCATCTTCTGTTAACCTTTGACCCTTAAAGCTGCTGAGAAAGTCTTTGAGTGTTTAAAGTTCTGCTTTTTTTTTTTTTTTTTTTTTGTCCGAATTTGAGAGTTTTGGTAAATCGAGGCTGTAAAACTCTACGTTTACACATCAGTTCTGTATCAAAAAGCTACAAAGGTGCTACATTCTTGTTCGGGTGTAATGGCAACGCGTCTCCACGCACAGGCTGCACTGTCCAGGAGGGGGTCCCCCCCTTATCATTTCTCCTCCAGCTGCAGAGCCACTGCAAAGCTGATCCAGAGTCCGTTTAGTCTATTACAGGTTTTAAAGAAAACCTTGTGTAGCCCTTTATTTGTGCTGCAAAGTGAGGCCGATCAGCAGCTGAGACAGTTTCTCCGTCCAAGTTTGTCTCTTATTCAAGTAAAAAAAAAAAAAAAGTCCTTTGGCTACCTGCTGGATGTTTAAGTCTCCGCCTCACTGTCATGTTCATCTTGATTAGTGGGTTCATTTTGGTTTAGAACTCAGCGACCAATGAGACGAGCAGAGAGGCAGAGAAGAGAGAGAGCGACAGGGAGATGGCTGCCGCCCCGCCGCAGTCCTTAGCGTTCTCCTGTAGGACGAAACAAATGTGATGCTCAGTCCTTTCATAGCAGTTTCTCTGAGTACATCAGCGTTCACCTGTTTCACCACACAATCTTTAGTTAGCTTTACAGAATGAACAGCAGATGACTTGGTGTATGAACGGTCAGTGAAGTTGATTTTTCTGTCCATACTCTGGACTCATTTTAGCATACATCATATTCTAACCTGTGCATACTTAAAGCGAGTAGACCTACAGTATCACAGTTTTTCTCTTTTTCTCTCTTTTTTTGCTTTTCTTAGATGCACTCAAACTTTCTATTTACATGGGGCAGCCAATCAAACGACAGCTGGGTTAAAGGGAGGAGGAGCTAAAAACAGCTTACTTCAGACTTGAGTGCTAGAAAATAAGGCAACATATTTTTGGTTTGGCTTCTTTAGTTCTGAACCAACTGATGCAGAGTCTGAGATATTTAACCCACAGTCTGAGTGTTCCTTTGGAGATCATCCTGACATCCTGATAAATGATGCACCACAGTCCAGTGTAAGCAGTAGATTATTACAAGCTATGACCCATCATGCAAACCTCTTCTAGGGGAGTCCAAGAATAAAAATAAGGAGCTGGATTTGTGCCCAATACATCTGCTTTAAACAGCCATCAAGTGTGACGGGACTGATGTTAGAGATTATACACAAGCTGCAACAACGACTGTTAAATGATTAGTGGAACGTTTAAAGTGAAGAATTTGAATCCCTTAAAAAATCACTCTTAAAAGAAGTGATGTTCTGCTTTTCAGCTGACTCAAGGATTTGTTGGATGTGCTGCAGGACAGAGGTGCATCAGTACCCGATTGACCCTGAGACCTGCTTCGCCTTTATTTCACACACAGACACACACAGCTTATGTGTTGTTGCTAGTTTTCTGTGTGAGATTCTTTATTTGCCTTTAAAATCACCACGTTTGTGTTTGTTAAATAGTCTTGCATTTCTTTTGCGTTCACAGTCAGCAGTGGGGCTCAGCACTGACCTTTGGGTGGTAGGCGTGGCATGACTGAGGGCGCCGCCGCACCTTCTGGGATTTCATCCTGTTGCACTTCACTGTGGCGTTATGTTCACAGATATTAAGGAAAACTGGAAGCTCGCTGTGAAATAAATATATAATGGGGACGAAATTTTGTAGAAACAAAGCATGACGTAAATCTGAAGTTTCAAAGCCTCAGCTAAGAGCAAACAGATGTTGTGAGACTGCTCAGATAATCTATTAATGTTCTCATCATTGGCTGTGGAGTGCCAGTGAACTGCATCACTGATCTGAGGGAAAATAAGGAGATTACAGTACAAATGTGATTTTCCAGGCTGAATGCAGTCTTGGCCTCCCTGCAGTATTTGTGGCTGTAAGCATCCAGCAGGGGGCAGCATTTTGCTGCTGAGAATGTGAAGGATATATTTGATCTCTTTGGGCTCCAGCAGAATGGCTCCATACTGACGGGAGCAGTCACAGTAGGCCTGAGTCACGACCAGAACCAGGTTACTGTCAGGAATCTGCTGCACCACAAACATCCTGAAACGCAAAGAAGGCCGCAGTCAGTCACTGCCAATCATTCAATTATGCTTAAGTTGAAACTTCCTCGATTTAAGACCAGATTAACAAACTATGAATGAAGCTTGTTTTGATTTTTAAAGTGTGTGTGTGTGTGTGTGTGTGTGTGTCATACTTCTGGCAGCGTCCACACTTGTTGAGGCTGTTGGCCTCTCTGACAGACGGGTCGTACATGAAGCCTGGGTAAGCTGTGTCGCAGGGCTGCAGCGCGTCCAACTTCTTCTGCTTATGAGCTGTGGACACCACACACACACGTACACACGTTACACAGCATCGCTACACCTGAGATGGCTAGTCCCACTTTTTGATGAGCACAAAATGCCCACAGATGTGCTGTACTCACATGTGTGATAGCCAGCTTTGGCTGAACAGATGAAGATGGATCACAGTGACGACACAGACGGCACACGGAGGTGATGAAGGTGAGGATGGTGATGGAGAGATGATGATGAAGATGAGTAATTTATTAATGAGACCAAATGAAAACAAAACTTTTCTAATCCTTTTCTTTCATAATTTTGTTCTGTAAAGTTTCAGCCTCTGGAGACACGACACTGACACCTGTGCTCACTAATGTGATAACGATGGAAAGGATCCCCAAAGATACTGAGTTCATCCTGAGAGGAGCATGAAAACCTCTTGAATTGCTCTACATATTTTTCCAGACAGCTACAGCATGCTGCCACCTACAAATATTCCTCCACTAATATGAGGTGCAATGATAAAGTTAGGCACATAACTCTGTATAAATAACAGAAAATGTATCCAGCCACCTCCTGTAGCTCTTTGGGGTAAATGCTGAGGTGCTGCTGAGCCAGCTGAGAGACATAGTTCCTCCACTTAGCTGGTCACGCTTCATCAGCCACGAGGCATCCAGGAAAATCCTGGTCAGATGCTGAACCACCTGAATGGACTCAGGTTAATTGGGAGGAGACAGAGCTCTTTACCCCATCTCTAAGGTGGAGCCCAGACACCCATCACATGGATTACTCTTTGAGGATGATTTGCCGTTATGGTGGCGGGGTGGGTAAAGGATTTTTTCTGCTCAAGTAACCCCATGAGCTATGCTGTCTGAGGCAGTTTGGCACCAGTAAGGTCCAAACTATCGATTGAGCAGGAGGTCAGGATGCGATTCCCTATGAAGAGAAAAACAAGGGGCCTGTTCTAACCAAGCAGACTGTATCCAGCCTAACCCAAATGGCCCTGCCTTCCTTTGGCTCCCATGGTCTGCTGTTACTTTCAGGATCAGGCAGCAGTCAGAGGTGGAGCTCATGGTGCTGTGATCCCCAGTTACCAGTACTGGTTGTAGGGATACATTGAGAGTGGTTGTTGTTCCCCTTCACAGGGTTGTGCCGTGTTAGATCCACTGTAATCAGACTGATCTCTACTGTAATGTCCTGAGCAAGCATCGACCTGTGGGACTGAAAATGAAACCAATTTGCTAAAACGTGCAGCTCCACTAATGACCTCTTGAGGCTGCCTCGAAAAAAGAGGCAATCCCAAACCAGCGCTCCTCATAAGATTTAACTTCCCGAGATACAAAGACTTCCCAGATTTGATGGTGATTAAGTGCACTGTCAGAGAACTTGACCAGTCAGGTCAGTCTGAGCTTACCATCCACAAAATAATCAGAGTGCCAGAGACCACAGAGGTTAAAGTCCAGCAGGAACCTGACAGAGACACAAAAACACCTTGTTAAAGACAAAAAAGCACCTGACATCCAGCAGCAGTAAGTGCTGTGAGGTAAACTGTGAAACAACTGAGGCACAAAGCAAAATTTAACTCTGCAGGTTTCAGTCAGTAAAAGTCTTTTGGTTCGGTGATTTAAAAGTTTGAGTCCAGCAGTCTTTAAGTACCACTATTTGATTTATTTTTAAGCTTTAAAAATCTCTCAGTGGTGGAGGTTCAGTTTGCAGTTAAAATGATTTATGCATATTAAAAATGTGAACCACGCACACTGGCTCATTATCCACACCCTGAAGACATGAAGCGGACAGAAGTCTCCCTGGACTTACAGTGTGTTTGCTGTTAACATCATTATGAAGACGTTTCTAATATAATAAGAACAGAAGCACATTAATAGTGACAGAGATGTAGATTTCATCCTATGTTATACCTTTAGAACACTACAATGAAGTTGGAAACTGTATACAGTACAAAATATACGATAATATATATTTTTTTGTCTGTCACAGATTGAGTGACCCCACAGATTCGTGTGCCTAATCTGTCCATTTCCAGCTCCTTCTTTTATTCTTGTACTCTACCAGAGCAGCTTTGCATGATCAAAAGTTCAAAATAATCCTTTATTTGATTCTAAGCATTGATTTACATTTGGTTGCACAATCCCGTCAGCGTAGGACATTGTGATAATGTGATGTTGCTCTTTAGCACTTACATCAGCGCGTTGGAGAAGAACCATCTCATCAAAGCCATGATGACGTAGAATGGCTGCAAAAGGTAAAACAAGAAATGAGAACTTTTGGTAGAATAAAATCTTAAAAACCATCAGAAGATTTCTTTAATCTTCTGATGTTAACCATGTGTTGGTATATAAGAAATTTACAACAGATAATATCAATAGTATAAGAGACAAGCCTCTGTTGTCATCAGTAGCTAAATAGTAATGAGACTCACGCTGAGCAGAGGTCGCGCGCTGCTGGCGTGATGGTGGCCGGTCTTGCACATTGCCTGGTAGTCGAACAACGACACTCTGGAAAAAAGAAAACTCAATTTGAATTGTGACAGGAAAAAAGCGTGTTCTATTCTTCATAGTTACCAACATATTTTACAATAAAAAGAAACATGAGTGGAAAATGTGTCTTGAGTTAGTCATACTTTTTAAACATTCCCATCTTGAGCAACGAAGCCATGATGGACCCGTCTACCTCGCCAAAGAAGCGACCAATCTGTGAAAAACAACATGAAGCCAGCAGGCCTTTGTTATTAGAATTCAGCAACATGAAAATTAGGGATCATTTACAGTGTGGAGTACTTTTACAGAGCTGTAAAACTAACAGCAAACTGGAATGGGGAGTTCATGGACTAAAACTGGATGGTAATAAAAGTGTCACCCCTCTGCTGAGCACCAGTGATACCTGTGAGGCATCTCTGCAGGACCCAAAGGACACTAAAAGGTAAAACCCACAGCAGCCAGAGCCTGCTCATCATTGGTCAAGAAATACAGTTTCTGCTTTATCGCAAAACTTCAGAACAGTTTCTTTCCTCAGGCCATGAGACCACTGAATCATCTTTCACACTTTGTTTTAATGTTGAGATTCAGTTTTGATTATTTTATTTTGGATTTTTTGTGTTAGTTTCATTTGGTGAAACAACACTACCATGTCTATGTGCAAGCTGCTGTTTCATAATAATAAGTGATCGTGAATCTCAAACAGCTACATTGGTTTGAAAGAGGAAATGAGGGAACTACAGTCTCTTGACAAGCACCTTTTAAATGACTTTAACTCCATGACAGTTTTTGCTGGAGACAAAATTCTAACTATTCTGGTAAGAATAGAAATGAAACGTTATGTTTATTTTTATCTTTTTTGTATCCCAGTAGCACAAAACATTCACTGGGTACTGCTGTTTGAACACAGGTAGAAAAATCAGCTCCTCTTAGATTTTGCCATGCCCAGTTCATAGTACCATAACTCCCAGACCACTGTGGGCTGGAGAGAAAATAAAAATGGTTCCTAAAAATGAGAATTATTTTGTAATCTTGCAGCCAAAATTACACAAGAACTTACTTGGGTGTTAAACGGTAAAGTTATCATGCTGACCCATCCATCCACCCTTCCCTCCTCTGTTACTCCTGTTATTATTACTATAGTCACCAGAGGGCGCTGTTGCCATAAAATGAAATTCTTGGTCATGTGCTCAGGCCAAATGACTCTACATAAATGTCAACCAGTAGCCATTTAGCTGGTAATCTAAGTGCATGCACATCCTTAAAAAGTAGCCTCAAATTAAATTTCCTACACTCAACTTTCCTGAGTTTGTGGAAAACATTACTCTCTTGGCAGTCTCATCTATTCTAAGATAGCATGTAAATAGAACATGATCAGTCAGCAGGTTTACATGAAGATAAGGAATGTTTCAGACACATTTAAAGTCACTGCTGCGTTCAGCCTGAGAGTCTGCAGTGTGTCGGCTCTTTCCGGCGCTCAGCAGCAGCAGCAGGACCAGAGTCTCTGAATTATTCAGAGCATTTTGTCTCAGCGGCTCTGTTCACGTTTACAAGCTGCTCTCTGCCCACACTTCATCTCTGTCTGGACGGATTCTCCCAGCAGCCTCGGAGGATTCACAGGTTGCTGAGTGTTGGCAGTTGGATGCTGCTTACACACCAAAGTTGACCCTCTGTTTTCCTGGCAGCAGCAGTTGCAGCAGAGTGTAAACACACTGAACTAAACAAAAGCACAACGAGTGCCAGGAGCTCGGCGGGCGCGCAGCAGCAAAGGCAACCAGGCAGGTTCAGGTTTCCATGCTGCCTCTGAAGGGCTTCAACCAAAACTGGCTCATTATATTTAACAGGCTGAGAAAATATCCACCAGTAAAGATCAGGATTCATGACATCATTGTCTAAACAAAAAAGCAGAAACTTTGATTTAAAGAAAAATTAAATGTTTTTCAGACAAAATTTTTCTGGAGAACCTGCAAATCTGTGAGTTACAAGTAAGGCGTTCACAATAAGTTAAAAGCGGGCATGGTGTAAGGTTTATTAGAAGAACAACAGCATGCTTGAATATACATATATATATATATATATATATACATATATATATATATATATATATATATATATATATATATATATATATGTGTGTGTGTGTGTGTGTGTGTGTGTGTGTGTGTGTGTGTGTGTGTGTGTGTGTGTGTGTGTGTGTGTGTGTGTGTGAAAACTAAGGAACAACCTACATGACGAAAAAATGAACCCACTGTGAAAAGTGTCAAAATTGCAGTTCCTCTAATGTCCACTAGAGGCTGGAACATAAACTGAGTCAGTCCCCACAGACTCCCATGTTAGACTGTCCAACTCTGTGGCATTAAAAATCAACACATAAAAACAGTTTAGTTCATAGTTACAGTATAATCACAGTATAATCTCAAATGTATGCTTAGCCTCAGATATTTGGAAGAAAATGTACGGATATATGCGAAGCTTCCAAACATGGTCCAAGAGAGGAAAACACAGGAAGCAGTTAGGAAACCTGCCGAAATGTAACAACAGGTGTATGACTTGGCCTCCAAATTCCTTAACCTAATTTGTTATTCAATGCAATCCAGCTTGAGATGGGCTGTAAAAACAAGCCTAGTATCCAATATCTCATATGTCATGTCTTGGTGACCTAATAGGATGATCTGATATCCTTGTGTCGGTGTTGTTCCCACATCATCATAATAAATGTTGTTCCAGGTTCAACATTGCAAGTGACCAATCACATTGTTGTGACGTCATACTTTTGCAAGCCAAGCGATTCATTCATTTATGAAATTCCAATGTTGTAAGGACAATATGTATAATGCTTAACGTTTATTAAAGAACAGTATCCTGAAATGCAAAGAATTCAAATTGCTGGATCGGTGGACAGAGGCAGTTTCTCGCAATTTATGTAGATTTTTTAAGGCGTTTTTTTCCGGTCGCAAAAGTATGACATCACAACAATGTGATTGGTCACTTGCAATGTTGAACCTGGAACAACATTTATTATGATGATGTGGGAACAACACCGATACGAGGATATCAGATCGTGCGTGACTAATATCCCAGGACCTTTGAGGTCTTCTGAGGTATTTGGGCTGTTTTGGTGTCATAAAGTTTAATTCTGAGAGACTAATGTTCTAAAATGTCCAAAGTATGTACAGTCCAACAGTTTCATTCAGTCAGTTTCTACTTTTTTAGTTGTAAGTAGTTTCCAGTAATTATGTTTCCCCTTACAGGGTCGCTAGCAGGCTACAGACTCCAAGACGTGTTCATTTCATCACATTATCACATAGTTGTACTTTTCAGTCTAACCTGCTTTCAGCCCCGAGGTTGAACACTGTACTCTCACAGCAGGTTCTCAGACAGGATCATTGATCATCACTCGGACGTTTCCTCCACACATGGCCAGCACCACCCAAAACAAGCCTTCTGTTTTGCTTTGTCACCCTGCTCACTACACCTTCTCTTGCTGACCCATTTCTTATAGTCAGCACTGACTTAATTTCTCTGCTGATTAAATATTTACCATGCCCTGCACAGCGGCTTCGGCATCGGGGTGGATTCGGGGCGTTTCCGCAAACTTCCTGCAAATCCCAGAGCTCAGCAAAACATCGAGGAAGTGCTTCATCATAATATCTGCTTAGTAAGACCACTGGGAATGCAGGAGGCATGCAAATAATGAAGAATGAGCTGATTCTGGCTTTAGGGTTACAGAATATTTTGCTGCTGCATGTAGCTGATGTTTCTCCTTTTAATCATACTTGAACACAGCTCTACTAGAAGGTCTAGTTTTCATTTAACAGCAAAGATCTCACTGCTACTCATCAGATATTGCACCAGTTGAACAAAAACATCCAGTGGCATTGCATTTGCAACAGCTCAACCTAAAAGCTTCTCACCTCCATGGGCACTTGTTCACTATGTGTTTTAGTTCCGTTCTTTTTGTGAGGGACAATCCACAAAAACATTAACCTCATGTTTAGCTTGTAGTCAGCTTCCATCTGCACTTCCTGGACAGGAATGTAGAACAGTATAATACAAATACACACATATACATATACAGAGGGCATTAAACACAAATAGAATGATGTAATAATTAGCCTAACAGCACACTTTAATAAACATAACAAGACAATTTCTCCATCACTGTCCTATCTGAATCCAAACATCACAGGCTGTGTGATATAACCATTTTTAGAGGTTTAGAATTAAACAACAAGGCACATGCTTCCACCCTCACACTCGCTCTGCATCTCCATTTTGCTTTCAAAGATCTCCTGCAGCATGACTGAGATACCACCTTTATTCTTTGTACAGGCTTTATAAAGACATTATAAGGGAGTGACACACCTTTCAGGTCTGAAAAGTGCAGCCAAGGTGGAAAAGGCATTAAATCTGCATTCTTTCTAATGACCAGCAGTGGCCGACTACTCTGGCTGCAAGAAGACTTACGTCTGTGAGATTACAGGCTCTATTTGTAGACATCTTGCTTCATTAAGAGACTTCACTGACCAATCGTGATCTCACGGTGGCTACGTCAGTCACAGATATCTGGGTCAAGACTTCCGCTTTTCCTGTCCCCTGGATACCATTTATGAAATCAGATATGTGTTCATACATGGTGAATAGAAATGCAATGCAACTGCTACACAACTACAGACTGCTGAAACATGAAACATTAGAAGCAGCCCTAAAACTCTCATCCCTTGCCTACAGATTGTTCATGGCCAGTTTGAAGAAATTAATTTTGATAATTTAAGCTAAAGTAACTCACTTTGGCTTTTGTACAGATGTGTTTAAATCAAGTTTCCTGAAGATTTTAAATAGAGTGCCCCAAGGCTTAATTTTAGGCCCCATTTAATTTTTTTTATTAATAAAATAGGAAATAGGAAATAATATGCCTACAGATAAAAAGAGCACCTTTATGCTGATGACACCATACGCTGCTTAGTTGGCTCTTCTCTGAATGAAATGCTGAGGAGCTACAAGTTGCCTTTCAGCAGCTGAGGGTATTATTTTGAAATTTAAAATGGGTTCTTAATGGTAATCTTAAGAGCTTGAAAAAAGTAGGTGTCTGGACTTCTGAAGCCTTTTAAATGAGAAATGTAACATCTTTCCAAACCTAAAGACATCCAGTCGCCTTCTTTTTTCAAGCCTTTCCAGGGGTGTCGAAGTCCAGGCCTCGAGGGCCGGTGTCCTGCAGGTTTTAGATCTCACCCTGGGTCAACACACCTGAATGAAATGATTGGTTCATTACCAGGCCTCTGGAGAACTTCAAGACATGTTGAGCCATTTAAATCAGCTGTGTTGGCTCAAGGACACATCTAAAACCTGCAGGACACCGGCCCTCGAGGCCTGGAGTTGCCCACCCCTGACCTACACAGACATATCTACGCAATGCTGACTAAACCAAATTTATGTTGTTTTCCACAAATCACTCCCAGATCTTAGATCTCAGGTTTTCATACCCTTTAAATAGATGTTATGTTCAAGAGTATAATCTTACAAATATTTGGGTATTTTGAGTGAATATTGAGAAATTAGGGGAAAAGCTGAAGGCTGGATTGGGTTTTTATTATTGAAATATGGTTCGTTTGAATGTATCAGTAAGGAATGTCTTGCAGCAGGGACTCACAGGGTCTGGTGATTACTTAACGTGTCACCTTTCAGTTTATACATTGATTAATGTAATTTTTAAAATAGAAATATTTAATGAAAAAAATAATAAAAATCAATTTTATGATTTGAATTTATGAAAATGAGTTTAAATTTCTTAAACTTAATAAGACTGATCTGAGAACTGGTGTTTCTAAAGAGGGAGCTAGGGTGAAGCTTGTTTGGAGTAGAAACTAAATAAACATAGGTTATGAAATCCTTTTAACATCAGTTGGACTGCTGACTAAGTTACTGAAGTGATCCAAAGACACTGCAAGCTGACTGATCTCATTTAAGTCAAGGCGCTAAAGGTAACCTTAAATTATTTCTCTTATTGCAGCACACATAGAAAATTTTGTCCCCTGTAACCTCAAACTCAAAGTGCTTCTGGCAGCCAGAAGGTCAGCATACATTAAGTACGGATCATCTGGCCTTAAGATCACTAAGACTGTCATGTAACACAAACATCAGGCGTGCCCATGTACAGCTGTACTGGAGGCAAGTTAAAAAGCTGAAATACTTTAAGCGAAGCAGCAGATGTGGGATTGGAACATGGCCGCTCTGTACCAGAGTGTGTATATGTTGAGTTTGTGCATGTATGGAAGTTTGGTAGGTTCAGGATTAATCCTCAGTGATGTGGCTCTTAACAGGCTGGGTTAATCCAGAGTTAACGAGCAGCTGTCAGATGGACAGCAAACTCGCAGTCCTCACATTTCTTTACTGGATGACATCACCTTATGGTGACATGCACTATATTGCCAAACGTATTGACTCACTCCAAATAATTAAATTCAGGTGTTCCAATATCTTCCATGGCCACAGGTTTTTAAAATCAAGTACCTAGGCAGACTTCTTTTACAAACATTCATGAAAGAACTGGTTGCTGTCATTGAATTCCAGGGTGGTACCGTGATAAGATGGAGTTCAGCTGGGAAATTTCCTTGATGCTAAATATTTCACAGTCAACTTCTAGTGGTATTATAACAAAGTGGTGCTGAAGTGTATAGTGCTCAGCGGTCGCCAACTTTCTGCAGAGCCAGTCACTACAACCCTCCAAACTTCATGAGATTAGTTTAAGAATAGAGCTTTATTTATTGTTATTACTGTTATTTACTCTTAGACCTGAAGCTTCTCGGATGAAACGTCTTCAAGAAAATTAAAAGAGTCCAGACGCTTTTCTTTCCAAGCTCCTTAGACTACGATGACCTGGATGACTGAGAACCTTCGCAGACATACAGTATGTTTCACACAATACTGTATAACCAAAATACAACCAGAGTGAAATCCCCAGTTGCAAAGAGACACAACACAAACAAGTCATGTCAATATGATTGCATTTATAATTAAGACAGCAATTATTTGTTGCCAATCTATCTGAGACTGATTGCAGTCAGTTCGAGCTGGACTGTGATTGTCTGAACAAAGGTTATTGCCCTCAACCTGTGAAATTGCTGATTGATTAAAAGTGATCACCCAGAGGTTGAGGCTGCTGCACATTCAACTTCTGGGCATTGCAACTACTTGCAATCAGTTTATAACAACAACAAAAATTCATTGCAATCAACGAGCAACCACCTGATCTTCCAAGCTGTAATGAAGTTGCACCAACATGAGGTCTGCAAATTACCACATCACATCATCATGTAACAGTTCTAATGTTTTGGTTCTGTTATATAAATAAATATTAATGGAAAAAATACTGCTACAGATTTTAAAACTGAAACACAACAAAAAACTATATAAAAAATATAATAAATGTCTGCTGTCTGGCTCTGCCATCAATCTGTGGAGTAATTTTGAAAAAGCTAAAAAAGGCAGCTGTGCTGATGCAGTAACACTGCAGAGGTTCGTGAGACTTTCAGCTGTGTGGTTGCAGACTAATCTACTCTTTTTGCATTTCTTAATTTGCTGCATTCTTTGTGTGAATTAGCAGAGCGACTGTTATGTTTTCTTGTGGGATTAGTAGAGATGCTGATTGCATTAGCACTCTGGGTTGTACCATTAATGACGCCATGATGCCGCCAAGTCGTGTGGCTTGTGGAAAAACAACAAACAACTTTTAAAACTTATTTTAGGACTAACTCAGAAGTCTTGATGCAGTTTAAAAAATATCAGATTTGAAAAGCAATTCCATACATAAGTTAAGAATCCCCACTGATTTAGACAGAGATATTAAAATGACTGCCCATAGGCCTGTCGAGTGGCAAAACTTCCTTTTAAAACTAAACTGTCAACATTAAAAAATAAATCCTTTGTGTTTAATTACAGTGTTGTCCTTAAAACACAACTGGAGCTGAAATATCTGCAGCACAATCACTCAAGGCAAAGATTGCAGTCATTCTCATTTGAGAAACATGAAGTACAATTTCCAACCCTCCCTTTTCCTCTGATGTTTTTCATCAGTACTGTAAATATGTGTGATTGTCTTACTGTTCCTCTTCTGAAAGTTTGTGATGATGCAAGTGCGCACTCATGGTGCAACCATAAAGGGCTGATCCAAGAGTTTTTCCCACTTACTTTAACACTGGCCTTGATGGAAGTGGAGGTTTGAGTTTTAATGACGTAGGACAGAAAACACAGTGAGCATGCTTCAGGGAAGTAAGTAAGTTTTCCTTGTTTGCAAGAAAATTCTACTTGCAGGGCTTTTCTCTGAGAAGAGATGAGATGGACTTAAACCCACACGTAAACACAAGTGTGATCTCAGCCTGGCGAAGTCAGATCTATCCTGCTTCACAGGTCAGACGAAGGAGGCAGGCGCAGCAGCTGTGATGTTTACTGTTAATGCATCACACACGCACACAGATTAAGACCCAAACTGTCCTCAAATCCTGTGAGGCATCCAGATGTTGATTATGAGCACATTAAATGGTCCAGAGAGCTGCGTCAGGCTGAGAAATCACCTCCTGACTCTGACTGCAGGTCTGACAGACGGACAACACATCCACGACAATGATCGCATTTTAAAGATTTAAAAATCAAAAATAAACACAACTTCTTGACTCCAAGCAGGTTAAACAGAGGATTCAAAACCCAGTTTTTCTTGGTCAGTTCAATTCAATTTTATTTATATAACTCCAAATCTATAATAATGGTCACCTCAAGGTGCTTTGTAATGTAAAATAAAGACACTACAAAAATAGAGAGAAACTCCAACAATCAAACGACTCAATATTAGCAAGCATTTGGTGACAGTGGGAAGGAAAAACTCCCATTTAACAGCAAGAAACCCCTTGAAGAGCCAGAGCCTTGTTTTTTTTTTCACATTTTCCCTTCATACACAACATCAGGATTTAAAGTCAACATTAGAAAAACAAGATAGGAAACAAGGTTTAGAACAAACAAACAAACAAACAAACAAACAAACAAACAAACAAACAAAAATCTGTTTCAAAAAATGTCCTTGGGGATTATTTCAAATACTCTTATACCAAACACACTACATATTTACAGCCTCGATAAATTCGGTGTAAAGATACTTTTTGATACTTTTTTCACATACTCATCTTCCTCCCCAAACCTCCAAGCTGTCTGCTGGAGTTTCCTTCCTGTTAAAAAGGAGTTTTTCCTTCCCACTGTTGCCAAGCACTTGCTCACAGGGGGGAATTATTGGAGTTTTCTCTGTATTACTGTAGGGTCTTTACCTAAAAGTATAAAGTGCCTTGGAGCAAATGTTGTGATTTGGTGGTATTTTACCTCCTAGGACCTTGTGTCCACATATGTGGACATCACATTTTTCTCAAAGACAAAAAACTAATCTTGTAATTCTTTGTTTTTACATTTTTTAGGTCCCAATCAGCCCAAATAGCAAAGAAAAATAAAAAATGCATGCCATGAGAGAGCTTGGGTCTTAGGAGGTTAAAAAACAAACAAACCAACACTATACTATACTGAATATCGTACACAACTCAAGCTTCTCGGGCAATGCAGCATTTAGCTGCCCCCAGCGTCCTGTCTTTCACCCTCCCTTTAACTGTCTGTTAACCCGGATGATTTGTCTAATGCTACGTGTTGAGAAGCAGGTAGGCACTATTACTGAGAGAGAGAGTACTCGTGCTCCAAACGTCATTGTGAAAGCACACAGTCTATAGGAGAGAGTGACAGTGCATCCTCAGATGTTTGTCAACGCATCCCTGCTATTATAAAGTCACTGCTCGAAATCATCGCAGGCCAAAATGACTCTGCAGTGCAGATCTAAAACTGTAGGCAAGGGCACAGATACAGTTGCTGGGTATATTTAAATTTTAAGCACACAAAATTCTGACTTCAAAATACCCACCAACAATTTTTATATATCCAAACAATGTGTAACAGTCATTTAGAAAACAGGGAACTGATGCAGTCATTTGATATTTTCCATCTTTTTCTGCTGAAGTAAACTGAAGTGTGGATGTGACTTTGTGAAAGGACGTAAAGTTTGGTTGCCAGAGCAATCAGAGAAAAGTTTGTGCCATGAAATTCCTCACAAGAAGGTTTCTTTTATTTGGATCATAGTTTCTGCTGCTGACGTTTTAGTCTGTGTATTTCTTTGGTGGACTTTGAGCATCACAAAGCAGACTGATGGCTCCTGAACAAAATGATCCAGATGGATAAATAGTCCAAAGGGCCAGAGGAAGAATACAGAGATTTGATTCAGAGGTGAAGTGTCCCTTTAAAACGAACTGCCCCACAAGCATAGTGGTAAAGAGTGGTGGATCTTACCTCTCTCCTCTCTTTGGACAGCATGACAAAGCCGTTGTTGTCGACCAGGTAACAGCTCAGATCCTGAACAGGAAGAAGCAGAAAGAAACGGGTCTCTTTAGGATCTTCTAACACAGAGGATGATTGTTGGTGATGAGCAACAAACAAGAAACAACTGCTGTGCACTTACAGCACTGTCACAGCTGAGAGGACACACACCTTCAATGTCTGAACACTGGAGGAAGGGAAGGAAAAGGAAAGTGTGGAGATTTGAGAGAATTTAGTCTGAATGCTTCTTTTTATGGAAAGTAATAAACCAGTAAAAACAACATAATTAATTTAATTAATGTTTACTTACATCTGTGTCGTTGGGCTGCAAGATGAAACAGACAGTGAAAAGAGTGATGCATAAATTAAAATGTAATTATTATAAGAAATTAGAGATAATAAGCAACATTTATGTTGGCATCCTGCAGAAAACTAAAGCTCGGCTGTGAATCCGTTTCTGTGATAAACACAGAAAATTTATACGATGCAGGTGAGGATGGATGACAGCAGCTTTCACCCTCACGCTGCTGCAGTTTTTAAATTCAGATTTTTGAATCCATCTTCCTTAAATGATCCCTTTAATCTGCTTAAACTGTCACAAAGAGCATCTACTTGCATAAGATGTGGTTTTATTTTGGGTCACACACCATCATTTGGTTTAAGAGCACCAACAGCTTCAGTTTCCACTCGCCAGGATCAGTTTTCTGCTATAAAAATGCAAGAAGGCATACTTTTACATCCTGTTTTGAAGACGAGAACCTCTAATCCCCAAACTTTAAACTCCACCGAGGCTGAGAGGTTTTTACTGAAAGGGAATGACACGTTACGAAGCTCAGAAACTGTAAATCAGCTGCAAGAGAATGTAAATGTGTTGAGTGGGTCGGATGAGTTAGTGTCGGCACTGAAGCTATCCTGTAAATACATTAATCCAGCCCGTCACAGCTGTCAGCTCCTATTAATAACATTATCTACACCATCAACCTCCACGGGACATCTGCAGCTCTGCTTCTGCTTCACTTAACTGCAGGGGGGACGTTTGCAAGGTCAAAGACCTGCGGAGAGAGTGTAATACTAGCCGGCCTTCTGGGGACAACTTTTTCAACAGGATCAAAAGTTTGTAGCCAATTTTCAGCTTATTACACAGCAGGAAGGAAACCTGCAGAGCTCAGTTTGCTTCTATTAGATCTTCACCATCAGGGGGAAAAAATAAAGTCTGTTTCCTAAATTATAAGGGGCTCTTCTTGTGCTCTGCAGTCGTTCCAGTCCATGACAAAAATACCTCTGCTTGGAGTCACTAGGTAGAAATACAGCAGCAATCTTTCCTTCTCTTTATCAGATGGGAAAAAGGTTTTGTAATTAGCACCTTCTTACATCTATTACAGAGACGATCAAGATCAAAACCATTAACTATTAGATAATGTGTGGCTGGGATTTGGTCCTGTTATCTCCTGTAGCTCCTGTTCCTCTGATTGGAGACACTATTCCTCACCATGCCAGGTGCTGACAGGTCAATTTTTTGTGGGGATTTTCTCAAAGCTACAGGATAAATACAGTCAGAAAGCAGATGAATAATCAAGTTGAAGAGAAAGCCACTTTTATTTACTTCGGTCACAATCCTGAACTAATCACACCTCGATATTTTACATGAAAAGGCTGCAGCACCTTCAGAGTGCGGTTGGCAAGAAGCAGACTTGGTGTTGGAGCGCTTTACAGCCCATTTCCACAATGCTGGTTGCTTTGAAACATTTAATGTTCAGTCCTTTTCACAGCTCAGGGAGAGGTTGGAGGGCCAGACTGGAGTTGGGCCTACATCTCTTGTTTGGTTCAACCATCTGAGGGATTATCTGCACCACAGTTCATTACAACCAAAGCTCATTGTTATAATTTACTTAAGGGTCTTTCTTGAAAAGAAATCAACACTCTGTTTTGTGTTGGGATAAACAGACGTCATTTATGATGGTGGTCTGCTGTAGTACCAACATCACCCACTTTCTGATATTTCTGTGCAAAAGCTTAATAAGTCCAAGAAGAGACACATGGAGAAGGAAATGAGCAAAAATGGGACCTCTTTAGACTAAATGACCCAACAGGACTAACTAAAGAGCACAATCCATTTCTGATGTATTATTAAGAATGAAATCCACTAGCTTCTGATCTTATTGACTTTATTCTATATGCACATTTTGGTTTAATCCTAATGAAAGGTCGGAGAGAATTATCGCCTACACTTAATGATTTTTGCTCTCTAATGAACAAAAAGGAAAATTGAAAAAATGACCTCTGAATCTGGAGGATTATAACTGAACAGTCACAAGCAAGAATCTCTTCTGTGTCCTTGGAAACTTGGTGACATTTGGTGCTGCTTGTTAACTACCTGGAAGACTCTGGCCCAACTGCAGACGAAGCTGCATCTCCACCACGAAGACGTTTATGATCCCACAGGGGGCGGAGATATAAAACTTGGATGGCTTGATAGCTTATTTACATTTTAGCACCTCTGGCTTTAAATATTCTCAAAAGTCTGCACTGTTTCAGATCAAACCTGCAACTGCAGACAGTTTGTACAAGGTCACAGCCAGAATACAGTTCAGCAGGGAATTAGGATGCTAAAAACAAGCCTCTGTTTGTCCTCTGATACTGTATATTCAGTCAGATCTTAGTTTTTATATCAGAGGACATAGAAAAGTAACACAACTGTGAATCGGTTAGTCTTCAATTCTATTCTGCAATGAAGTTATCAGTGCTGTAACATCAATATCCGATCAATGCCAGACTCCCACCAGGTGCATGTTGAGGAAGTCTCTGTGTTCAGGGTCAATTTAGCAGAATTTGACAGAAAACTAGTGCCGTGGTCTTTGAAATCCCAGCTGCTCCATCCATTGAAAATGATGGTGTGAATAAGAGTTCTGTAACAGGAAGTGCATGTTTCATTTCACCAAATCAGGGCAGGAAATAAGAAAGAAACAAAGAAATTAAAATACATCCGCATGTTTTATCCACTTTAGAAAAAAGGCAATTAAAGCCTTTGAGCTAATGTTAACGTCAGCTTGAGTTGAGCTGCTGGGCCCTTAGTCTTGACTGGCAGGTGTTTGTCTTTGCAGTTTGTTGCTCCAGTTCATCGTTCTCATATACACACATTTACAAATACCAGTTTCATAAGCCAACTGTTTTGTTTTTTTTAGAGATATTTAATTAATTAATAAAAGTCAAATACAAAGCCCATTCGAAGTCAGAATGCTATGTTAAATATAAAGAGCACTTAACCCTTTATTTAGAAACTGCACAAAAGGAAAAAGTGGGTTGCAAAGACGGTTGCACATGTGCAACAAATAAAGCAGCTAACTATACCAACTACAGTATATCAGATATACCAGTTAAATGTGTGGTAGGATGTGGGCTGACATGAGACTCAAATATATTTAGCAACTGATTTTAGTGTCTTTTTTCTTTGTCTTTTTCACTCCTCCAATACGCTCTGCTGTCCTCCATGCTCTTATTTTGAAAGTTCCATCTCTGATATTAAGAAATCCTCAGCCCCGGTGTGACATTTGTCATCCTGCAGTCTGACAGACATCAAATCCACTATCTTGAACTGTTGCAGTTTCTATTTCTGCTCGGAAGAACCACTGCAAGGTGGATGGTCTCTCTAAGCGGACCCTGCATTTGGTTTGACATTAACTCGTAACTTAAAGTGCTTGATTTGAACAGATGCTGCTGCCTGTCACATTATTCTGACAAATTCATATGGTGACCCCTAACTGAGAGATTATGTGAGAAAATCTCTACATGTAAACAGCAAAGGTTACAAAATAAGGAATTAGAAACATTTCAAAGGTTTTGGTAGAAAGCAAATGCCTGGCTGTGATGTTCTAAGGTACACTTAAAACACAATCTCCACCAACACCTTTAGCTGGTTTGTGTTTCTGTAGTCAGCTTCAGCCCGCTTTTTAAGGGAAAAGTCACTTAAACTTCCTGTCAACCTCTAGACAATAAACAGAGGTCAATGAAATGACCCCAAAAATGAAAGAAATCAGACAATGTGTGTTTGTGTGAAAGTGAGTCCTGCGGTCACCTGCTTGGCGATGGCCCAGAACCGCTTTTCCAGCCAATCCAAGGACATCTGCAGCCCGACAGCTAAAAATAGAAAACACACAGAGACACGCGCAGCATTAAGACAGACGCAGGGTAAGATGGACTCTGCAGAGGCGGCGCTGAACATTTTGCTGTGTTTGTGGAGGAAAGGGAGGTGGACAGGAAATCAATTCGACCCTCGGTTCACCTCTGTCGTGTCCTGACGCCAATGAAGGGATGTAAACACTGATGAGCCTGATGGTGTGTGTGCTCCCTGCAGGCTGGGTAATGACACATCTCTGGGTAATGCTCTGTAGCAGCTTCATTACTGTGAGCATCAGACTGTAGTACACAGCAAGCATTTAGGAGCATGTTGAATGGGGAACAGTTTATATTCTGTTGAGAATCCGTGTCAAGTTAAATCTGGGCTGATGTGTCTAAAGACTTCACCACTTGCTGAAACCTTCGCCTGAATAACATTGGTTCGATTAGTGTGTACAAACTGTAACTCAAAGCAGATTCATCTAGTGCTTTTCTAGAGTAGCTCTACATGATTCATAGTTTAGATGAATCCTTTATCTTTCAACATGTATATTAAACAAATATGTAAGACTGCTTTCTTTAATTTTTGCAGTATTGCTAAAATTAGAAGCATCCTGTCTCAGAGTGATGCTG